>NC_091469.1:85781878-85860352 GCF_036971445.1 Narcine bancroftii
GGACAATATTTGTTAATATAGTGGATAAGATCTGGTAGTATAATGCACAGTAATTGGTAGTATAATGGACAGTATAGTGGACAATATTTGTTAATATAGTGGACAATATCTGGTAGTATAATGGACAGTATTTGGTAATATAATCGACGGTATAGTGGACAATGTTTGTTAATGTAGTGGACAATATTTGTTCATATATTGGACAGTATTTGGTAGTATAATGGACAGTATAGTGGACAATATTTGTTAATATAGTGGACAATATCTGGTAGTATAATGGACAGAATTTGGTAGTATAATGGACAGTATATTGGACAATATTTGTTAATATAGTGGACAATATCTGGTAGTATAGTGGGCAGTATTTGGAAGTATAATGGACAGTATAGTGGACAATAATTGTTAATATAGTGGACAATATTTGTTCGTATATTGGACAGTATTTGGTAGTATAATGGACAGTATAGTGGACAATATTTGTTAACATAATGGACAATATCTGATAGTATAATGGACAGTATTTGGTGGTATAATGGACAGTGTAGTGGATAATATTTGTTAATATAGTGGACAATATCTGGTAGTATAATTGACTGTATTTGGTAGTATAGTGGACAATGTTTGTTAATATAGTGGAAAATATCTGGTAGTTTAATGGACAATATTTGGTAGTATAATGGACAGTATAGTGGACAATGTTTGTTAATATAGTGGACAATATCTGGTAGTATAATGGACAGTATTTGCTAGTATAATGGACTGTATAGTGGACAATGTTTGTTAATATAGTGGACAATATCTGGTAGTGTAATTGACAGTATTTGGTAGTATAATGGACAGTATAGTGGACAATGTTTGTTAATATAGTGGACAATATCTGGTAGTGTAATTGACAGTATTTGGTAGTATGATGGACAGTATAGTGGACAATATTTGTTAATATAGTGGACAATATCTGATAGTATAATGGACAGTAATTGCTAGTATAATGGACAGTATAGTGGACAATATTTGTTAATATAGTGGACAATATTTGATAGTATAATGGACAGTATTTGGTAGTATAATGGACAGTACAGTGGACAATATTTGTTAATATAGTGGACAATATCTGGTTGTATAATGGACAGTATTTGGTAGTATAATGGACAGTATAGTGGACAATATTTGTTAATATAGTGGACAATATCTGGTAGTATAATTGACAGTATTTGGTAGTATAATGGACAGTATAGTGGACAATATTTGTTAATATAGTGGACAATATCTGGTAGTGTAATTGACAGTATTTGGTAGTATGATGGACAGTATAGTGGACAATATTTGTTAATATAGTGGACAATATCTGATAGTATAATGGACAGTAATTGCTAGTATAATGGACAGTATAGTGGACAATATTTGTTAATATAGTGGACAATATCTGATAGTATAATGGACAGTATTTGGTAGTATAATGGACAGTACAGTGGACAATATTTGTTAATATAGTGGACAATATCTGGTAGTATAATGGACAGTATTTGGTAGTATAATGGACAGTATAGTGGAGAATATTTGTTAATATAGTGGACAATATCTGGTAGTATAATTGACAGTATTTGGTAGTATAATGGACAGTATAGTGGACAATATTTGTTAATATAGTGGACAATATCTGGTAGTATAATTGACAGTATTTTGTAGTATAAAGGACAGTATAGTGGACAATATTTGTTAATATAGTGGACAATATTTGTTCGTATATTGGACTGTATTTGGTAGTATAATGGACAGTATAGTGGACAATATTTGTTAATATAGTGGACAATATCTGGTAGTATAATGGACAGTATTTGGTAGTATAATGGACAGTATAGTGGACAATATTTGTTAATATAGTGGACAATATCTGGTAGTACAATTGACAGTATTTGGTAGTATAATGGACAGTATAGTGGACAATATTAGTTAATATAGTGGACAATATCTGGTAGAATAATGGACAGTATTTTGTAGTATAATGGACAGTATAGTGGACAATATTTGTTAATATAGTGGACAATATTTGTTCATATATTGCACAGTATTTGCTAGTATAATGGACAGTATAGTGGACAATGTTTGTTAATATAGTGGACAATATCTGGTAGTATAATGGAGAGTATTTGCTACTATAATGGACAGTATAGTGGACAATATTTGTTAATATAGTGTACAATATCTGGTAGTATTATTGACAGTATTTGATAGTATAATGGACAGTATTGGGGACAATATTTGTTAATATAGTGGACAATATCTGGTAGTATAATGGACAGTATTTGGTAGTATAATGGACAGTATAGTGGACAATATTTGTTAATATAGTGGACAATATCTGGTAGTATAGTGGACAGTATTTGGGAGTATAATGGATAGAATTGTGGACAATAATTGTTAATATAGTGGACAATATTTGTTCATATATTGGACAGTATTTGGTAGTGTAATGGACAGTATAGTGGACAATGTTTGTTAATATAGTGGACAATATCTGATAGTGTAATGGACAGTATTTGGTAGTATAATGGACAGTATAGTGGACAATATTTGTTAATATAGTGGACAAGATCTGGTAGTATAATGCACAGTAATTGGTAGTATAATGGACAGTATAGTGGACAATATTTGTTAATATAGTGGACAATATCTGGTAGTATAATGGACAGTATTTGGTAATATAATGGACGGTATAGTGGACAATGTTTGTTAATATAGTGGACTATATTTGTTCATATATTGGACAGTATTTGGTAGTATAATGGACAGTATAGTGGACAATATTTGTTAATATAGTGGACAATATCTGGTAGTATAATGGACAGTATTTGGTATTATAATGGACGGTAGAGTGGACAATGTTTGTTAATATAGTGGACAATATTTGTTCATATATTGGACAGTATTTGGTAGTATAATGGACAGTATAGTGGACAATGTTTGTTAATATAGTGGACAATATCTGGTAGTATAATGGACAGTATTTGGTAGTATAATGGACAGTATAGTGGACAATATTTGTCAATATAGTGGACAATCTCTGGTAGTATAATGGACAGTATTTGCTAGTATAATGGACAGTATAGTGGACAAAGTTTGTTAATATAGTGGACAATATCTGGTAGTATAATGGACAGTATTTGGTAGTATACTGGACAGTGTAGTGGACAATATTTGTTAATATAGTGGACAATATCTGGTAGTATAATGGACAGTATTTGGTAGTATAATGGACAGTATAGTGGACAATATTTGTTAATATAGTGGACAATATCTGATAGTATAATGGATAGTATTTGGTAGTATAATTGACAGTATAGTGGACAATATTTGTTAATATAGTTGACAATATTTGTTCATATCTTGGACAGTATTTGGTAGTATAATGGACAGTATAGTAGACAATATTTGTCAATATAGTGGACAATATCTGGTAGTATAATTGACAGTATTTGGTAGTATAATGGACAGTATAGTGGACAATATTTGTTAATATAGTGGATAATATCTGGTAGTATAATGGACAGTATTTGGGAGTATAATGGACAGTATAGTGGACAATATTTGTTAATATAGTGGACAATATCTGGTAGTATAATGGACAGTATTTGGTAGTATAATGGACAGTATAGTGGACAATGTTTGTTAATATAGTGGACAATATCTGGTAGTGTAATTGACAGTATTTGGTAGTATAATGGACAGTATAGTGGACAATATTTGTTAATATAGTGAACAATATCTGATAGTATAATGGACAGTAATTGCTAGTATAATGGACAGTATAGTGGACAATATTTGTTAATATAGTGGACAATATCTGATAGTATAATGGACAGTATTTGGTAGTATAATGGACAGTATATTGGACAATATTTGTTAATATAGTGGACAATATCTAGTAGTATAATGGACAGTATTTGGTAGTATAATGGACAGTATAGTGGACAATATTTGTTAATATAGTGGACAATATCTGGTAGTATAATTGACAGTATTTGGTAGTATAATGGACAGAATAGTGGACAAGATCTGGGAGTATAATGCACAGTATTTGGTAGTATAATGGACAGTATAGTGGACAATATTTGTTAATATAGTGGACAATATCTGGTAGTATAATTGACAGTATTTGGTAGTATAATGGACAGTATAGTGGACAATATTTGTTAATATAGTGGACAATATCTGGTAGTATAATGGACAGTATTTGGTATTATAATGGACGTATAGTGGACAATGTTTGTTAATAGAGTGGACAATATTTGTTCATATATTGGACAGTATTTGGTAGTATAATGGACAGTATAGTGGACAATGTTTGTTAATATAGTGAACAATATCTGGTAGTATAATGGACAGTATTTGGTAGTATAATGGAAAGTATAGTGGACAATATTTGTCAATATAGTGGACAATCTCTGGTAGTATAATGGACAGTATTTGCTAGTATAATGGACAGTATAGTGGACAAAGTTTGTTAATATAGTGGACAATATCTGGTAGTATAATGGACAGTATTTGGTAGTATAATGGACAGTGTAGTGGACAATATTTGTTAATATAGTGGACAATATCTGGTAGTATAATGGACAGTATTTGGTAGTAAAATGGACAGTATAGTGGACAATATTTGTTAATATAGTGGACAATATCTGATAGTATAATGGACAGTATTTGGTAGTATAATTGACAGTATAGTGGACAATATTTGTTAATATAGTGGACAATATCTGGTAGTATAATTGAAAGTATTTGGTAGTATAATGGACAGTATAGTGGACAATGTTTGTAAATATAGTGGACAATATCTGGTAGTATAATTGACAGTATTTGGTAGTATAATGGACAGTGTAGTGGACAATATTTGTTAATATAGTGGACAATATCTGGTAGTATAATTGACAGTATTTGGTAGTATAATGGACAGTATAGTGGACAATATTTGTTAATATAGTGGACAATATCTGGTAGTATAATGGACAGTATTTGGTAGTATAATGGACAGTATAGTGGACAATATTTGTTAATATAGTGGACAAGATCTGGTAGTATAATGCACAGTAATTGGTAGTATAATGGACAGTATAGTGGACAATATTTGTTAATATAGTGGACAATATCTGGTAGTATAATGGACAGTATTTGGTATTATAATGGACGGTATAGTGGACAATGTTTGTTAATATAGTGGACAATATTTGTTCATATATTGGACAGTATTTGGTAGTATAATGGACAGTATAGTGGACAATGTTTGTTAATAGAGTGGACAATATCTGGTAGTATAATGGACAGTATTTGGTATTATAATGGACGGTATAGTGGACAATGTTTGTTAATATAGTGGACAATATTTGTTCATATATTGGACAGTATTTGGTAGTATAATGGACAGTATAGTGGACAATATTTGTTAATATAGTGGACAATATCTGGTAGTATAATGGACAGTATTTTGTAGTATAATGGACAGTATAGTGGACAATATTTGTTAATATAGTGGACAATATTTGTTCATATATTGGACAGTATTTGGTAGTATAATGGACAGTATAGTGGACAATGTTTGTTAATATAGTGGACAATATCTGATAGTGTAATGGACAGTATTTGGTAGTATAATGGAGATTGTAGTGGACAATATTTGTCAATATAGTGGACAATATCTCATAGTATAATGGACAGTATTTGGTAGTGTAATGGACAGTGTAGTGGACAATATTTGTTAATATAGTGGACAATATTTGTTAATATAGTGGACAATATCTGATAGTATAATGGACAGTATTTGGTAGTATAATGGACAGTGTAGTGGATAATATTTGTTAATATAGTGGACAATATTTGTTCGTATATTGGACATTATTTGGTAGTATAATGGACAGTGCAGTGGACAATATTTGTTAATATAGTGGACAATATCTGATAGTATAATGGACAGTATTTGGTAGTATAATGGACAGTGTTGTTGACAATATTTGTTAATATAGTGGACAATATCTGATAGTATAATGGACAGTATTTGGTAGTATAATGGACAGTGTAGTGGGCAATATTTGTTAATATAGTGGACAATATCTGGTAGTATAATGGACAGTATTTGGTAGTATAATGGACAGTATAATGGACAATATTTGTTAATATAGTGGACAATATCTGGTAGTATAATGGACAGTATTTGGTAGTATAATGGACAGTATAGTGAACAATATTTGTTAATATAGTGGACAATATCTGGTAGTATAATTGACAGTATTTGGTAGTATAATGGACAGTATAGTGGACAATATTTGTTAATATAGTGGACAATATCTGGTAGTATAATGGACAGTATTTGGTAGTATAATGGACAGTATAGTGGACAACATTTGTTAATATAGTGGACAATATCTGGTAGTATAATGGATAGTATTTGGTATTATAATGGACGGTATAGTGGACAATGTTTGTTAATATAGTGGACAATATTTGTTCATATATTGGACAGTATTTGGTAGTATAATGGACAGTATAGTGGACAATGTTTGTTAATATAGTGGACAATATCAGGTAGTATAATGGACAGTATTTGGTAGTATAATGGACAGTATAGTGGACAATATTTGTTAATATAGTGGACAATATCTGGTAGTATAATTGACAGTATTTGGTAGTATAATGGACAGTATAGTGGACAATATTTGTTAATATAGTGGACAATATCTGGTAGTATAGTGGACAGTATTTTGTAGTATAATGGACAGTATAGTGGACAATATTTGTTAATATAGTGGACAATATTTGTTCATATATTGGACTGTATTTGGTAGTATAATGGACAGTGTAGTAGACAATATTTGTTAATATAGTGGACAATATCTGGTAGTATAATTGATAGTATTTGGTAGTATAATGGACAGTATAGTGGACAATATTTGTTAATATAGTGGACAATATCTGGTAGTATAATGGACAGTATTTGGTCGTATAATGGACAGTATAGTGGACAATATTTGTTAATATAGTGGACAATATCTGGTAGTATAATGGACAGTATTTGGTAGTATAATGGACAGTATAGTGGACAATATTTGTTAATATAGTGGACAATATCTGGTAGTATAATGGACAGTATTTTGTAGTATAATGGACAGTATAGTGGACAATATTTGTTAATATAGTGGACAATATCTGGTAGTATAATGGACAGTATTTGGTAGTATAATGGACAGTATAGTGGACAATATTTGTTAATATAGTGGACAATATCTGGTAGTATAATGGACAGTATTTGGTATTATAATGGACGGTATAGTGGACAATGTTTGTTAATATAGTGGACAATATTTGTTCATATATTGGACAGTATTTGGTAGTATAATGGACAGTATATTGGACAATGTTTGTTAATATAGTGGACAATATCTGGTAGTATAATGGAGAGTATTTGGTAGTATAATGGACAGTATAGTGGACAATATTTGTTAATATAGTGGACAATATCTGGTAGTATAATTGACAGTATTTGGTAGTATAATGGACAGTATAGTGGACAATATTTGTTAATATAGTGGACAATATCTGGTAGTATAATGGACAGTATTTTGTAGTATAATGGACAGTATAGTGGACAATATTTGTTAATATAGTGGACAATATTTGTTCGTATATTGGACAGTGTAGTAGACAATATTTGTTAATATAGTGGACAATATCTGGTAGTATAATTGATAGTATTTGGTAGTATAATGGACAGTATAGTGGACAATATTTGTTAATATAGTGGACAATATCTGGTAGTATAATGGACAGTATTTGGTAGTATAATGGACAGTATAGTGGACAATATTTGTTAATATAGTGGACAATATCTGGTAGTATAATTGACAGTATTTGGTAGTATAATGGACAGTATAGTGGACACTATTTGTTAATAGAGTGGACAATATCTGAAAGTATAATGGACAGTATTTGGTAGTATAATGGACAGTATAGTGGACAATATTTGTTAATATAGTGGACAATATCTAGTAGTATAATGGACAGTATTTGGTAGTATAATGGACAGTATAGTGGACAATGTTTGTTAATATAGTGGACAATATCTGGTAGTATAATGGACAGTATTTGGTAGTATAATGGAGAGTGTAGTGGACAATATTTGTCAATATAGTGGACAATATCTCATAGTATAATTGACAGTATTTGGTAGTATAATGGACAGTATAGTGGACAATATTTGTTAATATAGTGGACAATATCTGGTAGTATAATGGACAGTAGTTGGTAGTATAATGGACAGTATAGTGGACAATATTTGTCAATATAGTGGACAATCTCTGGTAGTATAATGGACAGTATTTGGTAGTATAATTGACAGTATAGTGGACAATATTTGTTAATATAGTGGACAATATTTGTTCATATCTTGGACAGTATTTGGTAGTATAATGGACAGTATAGTAGACAATATTTGTTAATATAGTGGACAATACCTGGTAGTATAATTGACAGTATTTTGTAGTATAATGGACAGTATAGTGGACAATATTTGTTAATATAGTGGATAATATCTGGTAGTATAATGGACAGTATTTGGGAGTATAATGGACAGTATAGTGGACAATATTTGTTAATATAGTGGACAATATCTGGTAGTATAATTGACAGTATTTTGTAGTATAATGGACAGTATAGTGGACAATATTTGTTAATATAGTGGATAATATCTGGTAGTATAATGGACAGTATTTGGTATTATAATGGACGGTATAGTGGACAATGTTTGTTAATATAGTGGACAATATTTGTTCATATATTGGACAGTATTTGGTATTATAATGGACGGTATAGTGGACAATGTTTGTTAATAGAGTGGACAATATTTGTTCATATATTGGACAGTATTTGGTAGTATAATGGACAGTATAGTGGACAATGTTTGTTAATATAGTGAACAATATCTGGTAGTATAATGGACAGTATTTGGTAGTATAATGGACAGTATAGTGGACAATATTTGTCAATATAGTGGACAATCTCTGGTAGTATAATGGACAGTATTTGGTAGTATAATTGACAGTATAGTGGACAATATTTGTTAATATAGTGGACAATATTTGTTCATATCTTGGACAGTATTTGGTAGTATAATGGACAGTATAGTAGACAATATTTGTTAATATAGTGGACAATACCTGGTAGTATAATTGACAGTATTTTGTAGTATAATGGACAGTATAGTGGACAATATTTGTTAATATAGTGGATAATATCTGGTAGTATAATGGACAGTATTTGGGAGTATAATGGACAGTATAGTGGACAATATTTGTTAATATAGTGGACAATATCTGGTAGTATAATTGAAAGTATTTGGTAGTATAATGGACAGTATAGTGGACAATATTTGTTAATATAGTGGATAATATCTGGTAGTATAATGGACAGTATTTGGTAGTATAATGGACAGTATAGTGCACAATATTTGTTAATATAGTGGACAATATCTGGTAGTATAATGGACAGTATTTGGTAGTATAATGGACAGTATAGTGAACAATATTTGTTAATATAGTGGACAATATCTGGTAGTATGATTGACAGTATTTGGTAGTATAATGGACAGTATAGTGGACAATATTTGTTAATATAGTGGACAATATCTGGTAGTATATTGGACAGTATTTGGTAGTATAATGGACAGTAAAGTGGACAATATTTGTTAATATAGTGGACAATATCTGGTAGTATAGTGGACAGTATTTGGGAGTATAATGGACAGTATAGTGGACAATATTTGTTAATATAGTGGACAATATTTGTTCGTATACTGGACAGTATTTGGTACTATAATGGACAGTATAGTGGACAATGTTTGTAAATATAGTGGACAATATCTGGTAGTATAATTGACAGTATTTGGTAGTATAATGGACAGTGTAGTGGACAATATTTGTTAATATAGTGGACAATATCTGGTAGTATAATTGACAGTATTTGGTAGTATAATGGACAGTATAGTGGACAATATTTGTTAATATAGTGGACAATATCTGGTAGTATAATGGACAGTATTTGGTAGTATAATGGACAGTATAGTGGACAATATTTGTTAATATAGTGGACAAGATCTGGTAGTATAATGCACAGTAATTGGTAGTATAATGGACAGTATAGTGGACAATATTTGTTAATATAGTGGACAATATCTGGTAGTATAATGGACAGTATTTGGTATTATAATGGACGGTATAGTGGACAATGTTTGTTAATATAGTGGACAATATTTGTTCATATATTGGACAGTATTTGGTAGTATAATGGACAGTATAGTGGTCAATGTTTGTTAATATAGTGGACAATATCTGGTAGTATAATGGACAGTATTTGGTATTATAATGGACGGTATAGTGGACAATGTTTGTTAATATAGTGGACAATATTTGTTCATATATTGGACAGTATTTGGTAGTATAATGGACAGTATAGTGGACAATATTTGTTAATATAGTGGACAATATCTGGTAGTATAATGGACAGTATTTTGTAGTATAATGGACAGTATAGTGGACAATATTTGTTAATATAGTGGACAATATTTGTTCATATATTGGACAGTATTTGGTAGTATAATGGACAGTATAGTGGACAATGTTTGTTAATATAGTGGACAATATCTGATAGTGTAATGGACAGTATTTGGTAGTATAATGGAGATTGTAGTGGACAATATTTGTCAATATAGTGGACAATATCTCATAGTATAATGGACAGTATTTGGTAGTATAATGGACAGTGTAGTGGACAATATTTGTTAATATAGTGGACAATATTTGTTAATATAGTGGACAATATCTGATAGTATAATGGACAGTATTTGGTAGTATAATGGACAGTGTAGTGGATAATATTTGTTAATATAGTGGACAATATTTGTTCGTATATTGGACATTATTTGGTAGTATAATGGACAGTGCAGTGGACAATATTTGTTAATATAGTGGACAATATCTGATAGTATAATGGACAGTATTTGGTAGTATAATGGACAGTGTTGTTGACAATATTTGTTAATATAGTGGACAATATCTGATAGTATAATGGACAGTATTTGGTAGTATAATGGACAGTGTAGTGGGCAATATTTGTTAATATAGTGGACAATATCTGGTAGTATAATGGACAGTATTTGGTAGTATAATGGACAGTATAGTGGACAATATTTGTTAATATAGTGGACAATATCTGGTAGTATAATTGAAAGTATTTGGTAGTATAATGGACAGTATAGTGGACTATGTTTGTAAATATAGTGGACAATATCTGGTAGTATAATTGACAGTATTTGGTAGTATAATGGACAGTATAGTGGACAATATTTGTTAATATAGTGGACAATATCTGGTAGTATAATTGACAGTATTTGGTAGTATAATGGACAGTATAGTGGACAATATTTGTTAATATAGTGGACAATATCTGGTGGTATAATGGACAGTATTTGGTAGTATAATGGACAGAATAGTGGACAATATTTGTTAATATAGTGGACAAGATCTGGTAGTATAATGCACAGTATTTGGTAGTATAATGGACAGTATATTGGACAATATTTGTTAATATAGTGGACAATATCTGGTAGTATAATTGACAGTATTTGGTAGTATAATGGACAGTATAGTGGACAATATTTGTTAATATAGTGGACAATATCTGGTAGTATAATGGACAGTATTTGGTATTATAATGGACGGTATAGTGGACAATGTTTGTTAATATAGTGGACAATATTTGTTCATATATTGGACAGTATTTGGTAGTATAATGGACAGTATAGTGGACAATGTTTGTTAATATAGTTGACAATATTTGTTCATATCTTGGACAGTATTTGGTAGTATAATGGACAGTATAGTAGACAATATTTGTTAATATAGTGGACAATATCTGGTAGTATAATTGACAGTATTTGGTAGTATAATGGACAGTATAGTGGACAATATTTGTTAATATAGTGGATAATATCTGGTAGTATAATGGACAGTATTTGGGAGTATAATGGACAGTATAGTGGACAATATTTGTTAATATAGTGGACAATATCTGGTAGTATAATGGACAGTATTTGGTAGTATAATGGACAGTATAGTGGACAATGTTTGTTAATATAGTGGACAATATCTGGTAGTGTAATTGACAGTATTTGGTAGTATAATGGACAGTATAGTGGACAATATTTGTTAATATAGTGGACAATATCTGATAGTATAATGGACAGTAATTGCTAGTATAATGGACAGTATAGTGGACAATATTTGTTAATATAGTGGACAATATCTGATAGTATAATGGACAGTATTTGGTAGTATAATGGACAGTATAGTGGACAATATTTGTTAATATAGTGGACAATATCTAGTAGTATAATGGACAATATTTGGTAGTATAATGGACAGTATAGTGGACAATATTTGTTAATATAGTGGACAATATCTGGTAGTATAATTGACAGTATTTGGTAGTATAATGGATAGAATAGTGGACAATATTTGTTAATATAGTGGACAAGATCTGGGAGTATAATGCACAGTATTTGGTAGTATAATGGACAGTATAGTGGACAATATTTGTTAATATAGTGGACAATATCTGGTAGTATAATTGACAGTATTTGGTAGTATAATGGACAGTATAGTGGACAATATTTGTTAATATAGTGGACAATATCTGGTAGTATAATGGACAGTATTTGGTATTATAATGGACGGTATAGTGGACAATGTTTGTTAATAGAGTGGACAATATTTGTTCATATATTGGACAGTATTTGGTAGTATAATGGACAGTATAGTGGACAATGTTTGTTAATATAGTGAACAATATCTGGTAGTATAATGGACAGTATTTGGTAGTATAATGGACAGTATAGTGGACAATATTTGTCAATATAGTGGACAATCTCTGGTAGTATAATGGACAGTATTTGCTAGTATAATGGACAGTATAGTGGACAAAGTTTGTTAATATAGTGGACAATATCTGATAGTATAATGGACAGTATTTGGTAGTATAATGGACAGTGTAGTGGACAATATTTGTTAATATAGTGGACAATATCTGGTAGTATAATGGACAGTATTTGGTAGTAAAATGGACAGTATAGTGGACAATATTTGTTAATATAGTGGACAATATCTGATAGTATAATGGACAGTATTTGGTAGTATAATTGACAGTATAGTGGACAATATTTGTTAATATAGTGGACAATATCTGGTAGTATAATTGAAAGTATTTGGTAGTATAATGGACAGTATAGTGGACAATGTTTGTAAATATAGTGGACAATATCTGGTAGTATAATTGACAGTATTTGGTAGTATAATGGACAGTGTAGTGGACAATATTTGTTAATATAGTGGACAATATCTGGTAGTATAATTGACAGTATTTGGTAGTATAATGGACAGTATAGTGGACAATATTTGTTAATATAGTGGACAATATCTGGTAGTATAATGGACAGTATTTGGTAGTATAATGGACAGTATAGTGGACAATATTTGTTAATATAGTGGACAAGATCTGGTAGTATAATGCACAGTAATTGGTAGTATAATGGACAGTATAGTGGACAATATTTGTTAATATAGTGGACAATATCTGGTAGTATAATGGACAGTATTTGGTATTATAATGGACGGTATAGTGGACAATGTTTGTTAATATAGTGGACAATATTTGTTCATATATTGGACAGTATTTGGTAGTATAATGGACAGTATAGTGGTCAATGTTTGTTAATATAATGGACAATATCTGGTAGTATAATGGACAGTATTTGGTATTATAATGGACGGTATAGTGGACAATGTTTGTTAATATAGTGGACAATATTTGTTCATATATTGGACAGTATTTGGTAGTATAATGGACAGTATAGTGGACAATATTTGTTAATATAGTGGACAATATCTGGTAGTATAATGGACAGTATTTTGTAGTATAATGGACAGTATAGTGGACAATATTTGTTAATATAGTGGACAATATTTGTTCATATATTGGACAGTATTTGGTAGTATAATGGACAGTATAGTGGACAATGTTTGTTAATATAGTGGACAATATCTGATAGTGTAATGGACAGTATTTGGTAGTATAATGGAGATTGTAGTGGACAATATTTGTCAATATAGTGGACAATATCTCATAGTATAATGGACAGTATTTGGTAGTATAATGGACAGTGTAGTGGACAATATTTGTTAATATAGTGGACAATATTTGTTAATATAGTGGACAATATCTGATAGTATAATGGACAGTATTTGGTAGTATAATGGACAGTGTAGTGGATAATATTTGTTAATATAGTGGACAATATTTGTTCGTATATTGGACATTATTTGGTAGTATAATGGACAGTGCAGTGGACAATATTTGTTAATATAGTGGACAATATCTGATAGTATAATGGACAGTATTTGGTAGTATAATGGACAGTGTTGTTGACAATATTTGTTAATATAGTGGACAATATCTGATAGTATAATGGACAGTATTTGGTAGTATAATGGACAGTGTAGTGGGCAATATTTGTTAATATAGTGGACAATATCTGGTAGTATAATGGACAGTATTTGGTAGTATAATGGACAGTATAGTGGACAATATTTGTTAATATAGTGGACAATATCTGGTAGTATAATTGAAAGTATTTGGTAGTATAATGGACAGTATAGTGGACTATGTTTGTAAATATAGTGGACAATATCTGGTAGTATAATTGACAGTATTTGGTAGTATAATGGACAGTATAGTGGACAATATTTGTTAATATAGTGGACAATATCTGGTAGTATAATTGACAGTATTTGGTAGTATAATGGACAGTATAGTGGACAATATTTGTTAATATAGTGGACAATATCTGGTGGTATAATGGACAGTATTTGGTAGTATAATGGACAGAATAGTGGACAATATTTGTTAATATAGTGGACAAGATCTGGTAGTATAATGCACAGTATTTGGTAGTATAATGGACAGTATATTGGACAATATTTGTTAATATAGTGGACAATATCTGGTAGTATAATTGACAGTATTTGGTAGTATAATGGACAGTATAGTGGACAATATTTGTTAATATAGTGGACAATATCTGGTAGTATAATGGACAGTATTTGGTATTATAATGGACGGTATAGTGGACAATGTTTGTTAATATAGTGGACAATATTTGTTCATATATTGGACAGTATTTGGTAGTATAATGGACAGTATAGTGGACAATGTTTGTTAATATAGTGGACAATATCTGGTAGTATAATGGACAGTATTTGGTAGTATAATGGACAGTATAGTGGACAATATTTGTCAATATAGTGGACAATCTCTGGTAGTATAATGGACAGTATTTGCTAGTATAATGGACAGTATAGTGGACAAAGTTTGTTAATATAGTGGACAATATCTGGTAGTATAATGGACAGTATTTGGTAGTATACTGGACAGTGTAGTGGACAATATTTGTTAATATAGTGGACAATATCTGGTAGTATAATGGACAGTATTTGGTAGTATAATGGACAGTATAGTGGACAATATTTGTTAATATAGTGGACAATATCTGATAGTATAATGGACAGTATTTGGTAGTATAATTGACAGTATAGTGGACAATATTTGTTAATATAGTTGACAATATTTGTTCATATCTTGGACAGTATTTGGTAGTATAATGGACAGTATAGTAGACAATATTTGTTAATATAGTGGAGAATACCTGGTAGTATAATTGACAGTATTTTGTAGTATAATGGACAGTATAGTGGACAATATTTGTTAATATAGTGGATAATATCTGGTAGTATAATGGACAGTATTTGGGAGTATAATGGACAGTATAGTGGACAATATTTGTTAATATAGTGGACAATATCTGGTAGTATAATTGAAAGTATTTGGTAGTATAATGGACAGTATAGTGGACAATATTTGTTAATATAGTGGATAATATCTGGTAGTATAATGGACAGTATTTGGTAGTATAATGGACAGTATAGTGCACAATATTTGTTAATATAGTGGACAATATCTGGTAGTATAATTGAAAGTATTTGGTAGTATAATGGACAGTATAGTGGACAATGTTTGTAAATATAGTGGACAATATCTGGTAGTATAATGGACAGTATTTGGTAGTATAATGGACAGTATAATGGACAATATTTGTTAATATAGTGGACAATATCTGGTAGTATAATGGACAGTATTTGGTAGTATAATGGACAGTATAGTGAACAATATTTGTTAATATAGTGGACAATATCTGGTAGTATAATTGACAGTATTTGGTAGTATAATGGACAGTATAGTGGACAATATTTGTTAATATAGTGGACAATATCTGGTAGTATAATGGACAGTATTTGGTAGTATAATGGACAGTATAGTGGACAATATTTGTTAATATAGTGGACAATATCTGGTAGTATAGTCGACAGTATTTGGGAGTATAATGGACAGTATAGTGGACAATATTTGTTAATATAGTGGACAATATTTGTTCGTATATTGGACAGTATTTGGTACTATAATGGACAGTATAGTGGACAATGTTTGTTAATATAGTGGACAATATCTGATAGTATAATGGACAGTATTTGGTAGTATAATGGACAGTGTAGTGGACAATATTTGTTAATACAGTGGACAATATCTGATAGTATAATGGACAGTATTTGGTAGTATAATGGACAGTGTTGTGGACAATATTTGTTAATATAGTGGACAATATCTGATAGTATAATGGACAGTATTTGGTAGTATAATGGACAGTATAGTGGACAATATTTGTTAATATAGTGGACAATATCTGGTAGTATAATTGAAAGTATTTGGTAGTATAATGGACAGTATAGTGGACTATGTTTGTAAATATAGTGGACAATATCTGGTAGTATAATTGACAGTATTTGGTAGTATAATGGACAGTATAGTGGACAATATTTGTTAATATAGTGGACAATATCTGGTAGTATAATTGACAGTATTTGGTAGTATAATGGACAGAATAGTGGACAATATTTGTTAATATAGTGGACAAGATCTGGTAGTATAATGCACAGTATTTGGTAGTATAATGGACAGTATATTGGACAATATTTGTTAATATAGTGGACAATATCTGGTAATATAATTGACAGTATTTGGTAGTATAATGGACAGTATAGTGGACAATATTTGTTAATATAGTGGACAATATCTGGTAGTATAATGGACAGTATTGGGTATTATAATGGACGGTATAGTGGACAATGTTTGTTAATATAGTGGACAATATTTGTTCATATATTGGACAGTATTTGGTAGTATAATGGACAGTATAGTGGACAATGTTTGTTAATATAGTGGACAATATCTGGTAGTATAATGGACAGTATTTGGTAGTATAATGGACAGTATAGTGGACAATATTTGTCAATATAGTGGACAATCTCTGGTAGTATAATGGACAGTATTTGCTAGTATAATGGACAGTATAGTGGACAAAGTTTGTTAATATAGTGGACAATATCTGGTAGTATAATGGACAGTATTTGGTAGTATACTGGACAGTGTAGTGGACAATATTTGTTAATATAGTGGACAATATCTGGTAGTATAATGGACAGTATTTGGTAGTATAATGGACAGTATAGTGGACAATATTTGTTAATATAGTGGACAATATCTGATAGTATAATGGACAGTATTTGGTAGTATAATTGACAGTATAGTGGACAATATTTGTTAATATAGTTGACAATATTTGTTCATATCTTGGACAGTATTTGGTAGTATAATGGACAGTATAGTAGACAATATTTGTTAATATAGTGGACAATATCTGGTAGTATAATTGACAGTATTTGGTAGTATAATGGACAGTATAGTGGACAATATTTGTTAATATAGTGGATAATATCTGGTAGTATAATGGACAGTATTTGGGAGTATAATGGACAGTATAGTGGACAATATTTGTTAATATAGTGGACAATATCTGGTAGTATAATGGACAGTATTTGGTAGTATAATGGACAGTATAGTGGACAATGTTTGTTAATATAGTGGACAATATCTGGTAGTGTAATTGACAGTATTTGGTAGTATAATGGACAGTATAGTGGACAATATTTGTTAATATAGTGGACAATATCTGATAGTATAATGGACAGTAATTGCTAGTATAATGGACAGTATAGTGGACAATATTTGTTAATATAGTGGACAATATCTGATAGTATAATGGACAGTATTTGGTAGTATAATGGACAGTATAGTGGACAATATTTGTTAATATAGTGGACAATATCTAGTAGTATAATGGACAGTATTTGGTAGTATAATGGACAGTATAGTGGACAATATTTGTTAATATAGTGGACAATATCTGGTAGTATAATTGACAGTATTTGGTAGTATAATGGATAGAATAGTGGACAATATTTGTTAATATAGTGGACAAGATCTGGGAGTATAATGCACAGTATTTGGTAGTATAATGGACAGTATAGTGGACAATATTTGTTAATATAGTGGACAATATCTGGTAGTATAATTGACAGTATTTGGTAGTATAATGGACAGTATAGTGGACAATATTTGTTAATATAGTGGACAATATCTGGTAGTATAATGGACAGTATTTGGTATTATAATGGACGGTATAGTGGACAATGTTTGTTAATAGAGTGGACAATATTTGTTCATATATTGGACAGTATTTGGTAGTATAATGGACAGTATAGTGGACAATGTTTGTTAATATAGTGAACAATATCTGGTAGTATAATGGACAGTATTTGGTAGTATAATGGACAGTATAGTGGACAATATTTGTCAATATAGTGGACAATCTCTGGTAGTATAATGGACAGTATTTGCTAGTATAATGGACAGTATAGTGGACAAAGTTTGTTAATATAGTGGACAATATCTGATAGTATAATGGACAGTATTTGGTAGTATAATGGACAGTGTAGTGGACAATATTTGTTAATATAGTGGACAATATCTGGTAGTATAATGGACAGTATTTGGTAGTAAAATGGTCAGTATAGTGGACAATATTTGTTAATATAGTGGACAATATCTGATAGTATAATGGACAGTATTTGGTAGTATAATTGACAGTATAGTGGACAATATTTGTTAATATAGTGGACAATATCTGGTAGTATAATTGAAAGTATTTGGTAGTATAATGGACAGTATAGTGGACAATGTTTGTAAATATAGTGGACAATATCTGGTAGTATAATTGACAGTATTTGGTAGTATAATGGACAGTGTAGTGGACAATATTTGTTAATATAGTGGACAATATCTGGTAGTATAATTGACAGTATTTGGTAGTATAATGGACAGTATAGTGGACAATATTTGTTAATATAGTGGACAATATCTGGTAGTATAATGGACAGTATTTGGTAGTATAATGGACAGTATAGTGGACAATATTTGTTAATATAGTGGACAAGATCTGGTAGTATAATGCACAGTAATTGGTAGTATAATGGACAGTATAGTGGACAATATTTGTTAATATAGTGGACAATATCTGGTAGTATAATGGACAGTATTTGGTATTATAATGGACGGTATAGTGGACAATGTTTGTTAATATAGTGGACAATATTTGTTCGTATATTGGACAGTATTTGGTACTATAATGGACAGTATAGTGGACAATGTTTGTTAATATAGTGGACAATATCTGGTAGTATAATGGACAGTATTTGGTATTATAATGGACGGTATAGTGGACAATGTTTGTTAATATAGTGGACAATATTTGTTCATATATTGGACAGTATTTGGTAGTATAATGGACAGTATAGTGGACAATATTTGTTAATATAGTGGACAATATCTGGTAGTATAATGGACAGTATTTTGTAGTATAATGGACAGTATAGTGGACAATATTTGTTAATATAGTGGACAATATTTGTTCATATATTGGACAGTATTTGGTAGTATAATGGACAGTATAGTGGACAATGTTTGTTAATATAGTGGACAATATCTGATAGTGTAATGGACAGTATTTGGTAGTATAATGGACATTGTAGTGGACAATATTTGTCAATATAGTGGACAATATCTCATAGTATAATGGACAGTATTTGGTAGTATAATGGACAGTGTAGTGGACAATATTTGTTAATATAGTGGACAATATTTGTTAATATAGTGGACAATATCTGATAGTATAATGGACAGTATTTGGTAGTATAATGGACAGTGTAGTGGATAATATTTGTTAATATAGTGGACAATATTTGTTCGTATATTGGACATTATTTGGTAGTATAATGGACAGTGCAGTGGACAATATTTGTTAATATAGTGGACAATATCTGATAGTATAATGGACAGTATTTGGTAGTATAATGGACAGTGTTGTTGACAATATTTGTTAATATAGTGGACAATATCTGATAGTATAATGGACAGTATTTGGTAGTATAATGGACAGTGTAGTGGGCAATATTTGTTAATATAGTGGACAATATCTGGTAGTATAATGGACAGTATTTGGTAGTATAATGGACAGTATAGTGGACAATATTTGTTAATATAGTGGACAATATCTGGTAGTATAATTGAAAGTATTTGGTAGTATAATGGACAGTATAGTGGACTATGTTTGTAAATATAGTGGACAATATCTGGTAGTATAATTGACAGTATTTGGTAGTATAATGGACAGTATAGTGGACAATATTTGTTAATATAGTGGACAATATCTGGTAGTATAATTGACAGTATTTGGTAGTATAATGGACAGTATAGTGGACAATATTTGTTAATATAGTGGACAAGATCTGGTGGTATAATGGACAGTATTTGGTAGTATAATGGACAGAATAGTGGACAATATTTGTTAATATAGTGGACAAGATCTGGTAGTATAATGCACAGTATTTGGTAGTATAATGGACAGTATATTGGACAATATTTGTTAATATAGTGGACAATATCTGGTAGTATAATTGACAGTATTTGGTAGTATAATGGACAGTATAGTGGACAATATTTGTTAATATAGTGGACAATATCTGGTAGTATAATGGACAGTATTTGGTATTATAATGGACGGTATAGTGGACAATGTTTGTGAATATAGTGGACAATATTTGTTCATATATTGGACAGTATTTGGTAGTATAATGGACAGTATAGTGGACAATGTTTGTTAATATAGTGGACAATATCTGGTAGTATAATGGACAGTATTTGGTAGTATAATGGACAGTATAGTGGACAATATTTGTCAATATAGTGGACAATCTCTGGTAGTATAATGGACAGTATTTGCTAGTATAATGGACAGTATAGTGGACAAAGTTTGTTAATATAGTGGACAATATCTGGTAGTATAATGGACAGTATTTGGTAGTATACTGGACAGTGTAGTGGACAATATTTGTTAATATAGTGGACAATATCTGGTAGTATAATGGACAGTATTTGGTAGTATAATGGACAGTATAGTGGACAATATTTGTTAATATAGTGGACAATATCTGATAGTATAATGGACAGTATTTGGTAGTATAATTGACAGTATAGTGGACAATATTTGTTAATATAGTTGACAATATTTGTTCATATCTTGGACAGTATTTGGTAGTATAATGGACAGTATAGTAGACAATATTTGTTAATATAGTGGACAATATCTGGTAGTATAATTGACAGTATTTGGTAGTATAATGGACAGTATAGTGGACAATATTTGTTAATATAGTGGATAATATCTGGTAGTATAATGGACAGTATTTGGGAGTATAATGGACAGTATAGTGGACAATATTTGTTAATATAGTGGACAATATCTGGTAGTATAATGGACAGTATTTGGTAGTATAATGGACAGTATAGTGGACAATGTTTGTTAATATAGTGGACAATATCTGGTAGTGTAATTGACAGTATTTGGTAGTATAATGGACAGTATAGTGGACAATATTTGTTAATATAGTGGACAATATCTGATAGTATAATGGACAGTAATTGCTACTATAATGGACAGTATAGTGGACAATATTTGTTAATATAGTGGACAATATCTGGTAGTATAATGGACAGTATTTGGTAGTATAATGGACAGTGTAGTTAACAATATTTGTTAATATAGTGGACAATATCTGGTAGTATAATGGACAGTATTTGGTAGTAAAATGGACAGTATAGTGGACAATATTTGTTAATATAGTGGACAATATCTGATAGTATAATGGACAGTATTTGGTAGTATAATTGACAGTATAGTGGACAATATTTGTTAATATAGTGGACAATATTTGTTCATATCTTGGACAGTATTTGGTAGTATAATGGACAGTATAGTAGACAATATTTGTTAATATAGTGGACAATACCTGGTAGTATAATTGACAGTATTTTGTAGTATAATGGACAGTATAGTGGACAATATTTGTTAATATAGTGGATAATATCTGGTAGTATAATGGACAGTATTTGGGAGTATAATGGACAGTATAGTGGACAATATTTGTTAATATAGTGGACAATATCTGGTAGTATAATTGAAAGTATTTGGTAGTATAATGGACAGTATAGTGGACAATATTTGTTAATATAGTGGATAATATCTGGTAGTATAATGGACAGTATTTGGTAGTATAATGGACAGTATAGTGCACAATATTTGTTAATATAGTGGACAATATCTGGTAGTATAATTGAAAGTATTTGGTAGTATAATGGACAGTATAGTGGACAATGTTTGTAAATATAGTGGACAATATCTGGTAGTATAATGGACAGTATTTGGTAGTATAATGGACAGTATAATGGACAATATTTGTTAATATAGTGGACAATATCTGGTAGTATAATGGACAGTATTTGGTAGTATAATGGACAGTATAGTGAACAATATTTGTTAATATAGTGGACAATATCTGGTAGTATAATTGACAGTATTTGGTAGTATAATGGACAGTATAGTGGACAATATTTGTTAATATAGTGGACAATATCTGGTAGTATAATGGACAGTATTTGGTAGTATAATGGACAGTATAGTGGACAATATTTGTTAATATAGTGGACAATATCTGGTAGTATAGTGGACAGTATTTGGGAGTATAATGGACAGTATAGTGGACAATATTTGTTAATATAGTGGACAATATTTGTTCGTATATTGGACAGTATTTGGTACTATAATGGACAGTATAGTGGACAATGTTTGTTAATATAGTGGACAATATCTGGTAGTATAATGGACAGTATTTGGTAGTATAATGGACAGTATAGTGAACAATATTTGTTAATATAGTGGACAATATCTGGTAGTATAATTGACAGTATTTGGTAGTATAATGGACAGTATAGTGGACAATATTTGTTAATATAGTGGACAATATCTGGTAGTATAATGGACAGTATTTGGTAGTATAATGGACAGTATAGTGGACAATATTTGTTAATATAGTGGACAATATCTGGTAGTATAGTGGACAGTATTTGGGAGTATAATGGACAGTATAGTGGACAATATTTGTTAATATAGTGGACAATATTTGTTCGTATATTGGACAGTATTTGGTACTATAATGGACAGTATAGTGGACAATGTTTGTTAATATAGTGGACAATATCTGATAGTATAATGGACAGTATTTGGTAGTATAATGGACAGTGTAGTGGACAATATTTGTTAATACAGTGGACAATATCTGATAGTATAATGGACAGTATTTGGTAGTATAATGGACAGTGTTGTGGACAATATTTGTTAATATAGTGGACAATATCTGATAGTATAATGGACAGTATTTGGTAGTATAATGGACAGTATAGTGGACAATATTTGTTAATATAGTGGACAATATCTGGTAGTATAATTGAAAGTATTTGGTAGTATAATGGACAGTATAGTGGACTATGTTTGTAAATATAGTGGACAATATCTGGTAGTATAATTGACAGTATTTGGTAGTATAATGGACAGTATAGTGGACAATATTTGTTAATATAGTGGACAATATCTGGTAGTATAATTGACAGTATTTGGTAGTATAATGGACAGTATAGTGGACAATATTTGTTAATATAGTGGACAATATCTGGTAGTATAATTGACAGTATTTGGTAGTATAATGGACAGAATAGTGGACAATATTTGTTAATATAGTGGACAAGATCTGGTAGTATAATGCACAGTATTTGGTAGTATAATGGACAGTATATTGGACAATATTTGTTAATATAGTGGACAATATCTGGTAGTATAATTGACAGTATTTGGTAGTATAATGGACAGTATAGTGGACAATATTTGTTAATATAGTGGACAATATCTGGTAGTATAATGGACAGTATTTGGTATTATAATGGACGGTATAGTGGACAATGTTTGTTAATATAGTGGACAATATTTGTTCATATATTGGACAGTATTTGGTAGTATAATGGACAGTATAGTGGACAATGTTTGTTAATATAGTGGACAATATCTGGTAGTATAATGGACATTATTTGGTAGTATAATGGACATTATAGTGGACAATATTTGTCAATATAGTGGACAATCTCTGGTAGTATAATGGACAGTATTTGCTAGTATAATGGACAGTATAGTGGACAAAGTTTGTTAATATAGTGGACAATATCTGGTAGTATAATGGACAGTATTTGGTAGTATACTGGACAGTGTAGTGGACAATATTTGTTAATATAGTGGACAATATCTGGTAGTATAATGGACAGTATTTGGTAGTATAATGGACAGTATAGTGGACAATATTTGTTAATATAGTGGACAATATCTGATAGTATAATGGACAGTATTTGGTAGTATAATTGACAGTATAGTGGACAATATTTGTTAATATAGTTGACAATATTTGTTCATATCTTGGACAGTATTTGGTAGTATAATGGACAGTATAGTAGACAATATTTGTTAATATAGTGGACAATATCTGGTAGTATAATTGACAGTATTTGGTAGTATAATGGACAGTATAGTGGACAATATTTGCTAATATAGTGGATAATATCTGGTAGTATAATGGACAGTATTTGGGAGTATAATGGACAGTATAGTGGACAATATTTGTTAATATAGTGGACAATATCTGGTAGTATAATGGACAGTATTTGGTAGTATAATGGACAGTATAGTGGACAATGTTTGTTAATATAGTGGACAATATCTGGTAGTGTAATTGACAGTATTTGGTAGTATAATGGACAGTATAGTGGACAATATTTGTTAATATAGTGGACAATATCTGATAGTATAATGGACAGTAATTGCTAGTATAATGGACAGTATAGTGGACAATATTTGTTAATATAGTGGACAATATCTGATAGTATAATGGACAGTATTTGGTAGTATAATGGACAGTATAGTGGACAATATTTGTTAATATAGTGGACAATATCTAGTAGTATAATGGACAGTATTTGGTAGTATAATGGACAGTATAGTGGACAATATTTGTTAATATAGTGGACAATATCTGGTAGTATAATGGACAGTATTTGGTAGTATAATGGACAGTATAGTGGACAATATTTGTTAATATAGTGGACAAGATCTGGGAGTATAATGCACAGTATTTGGTAGTATAATGGACAGTATAGTGGACAATATTTGTTAATATAGTGGACAATATCTGGTAGTATAATTGACAGTATTTGGTAGTATAATGGACAGTATAGTGGACAATATTTGTTAATATAGTGGACAATATCTGGTAGTATAATGGACAGTATTTGGTATTATAATGGACGGTATAGTGGACAATGTTTGTTAATAGAGTGGACAATATTTGTTCATATATTGGACAGTATTTGGTAGTATAATGGACAGTATAGTGGACAATGTTTGTTAATATAGTGAACAATATCTGGTAGTATAATGGACAGTATTTGGTAGTATAATGGACAGTATAGTGGACAATATTTGTCAATATAGTGGACAATCTCTGGTAGTATAATGGACAGTATTTGCTAGTATAATGGACAGTATAGTGGACAATATTTGTTAATATAGTGGACAATATCTGATAGTATAATGGACAGTATTTGGTAGTATAATTGACAGTATAGTGGACAATATTTGTTAATATAGTGGACAATATCTGGTAGTATAATTGAAAGTATTTGGTAGTATAATGGACAGTATAGTGGACAATGTTTGTAAATATAGTGGACAATATCTGGTAGTATAATTGACAGTATTTGGTAGTATAATGGACAGTGTAGTGGACAATATTTGTTAATATAGTGGACAATATCTGGTAGTATAATTGACAGTATTTGGTAGTATAATGGACAGTATAGTGGACAATATTTGTTAATGTAGTGGACAATATCTGGTAGTATAATGGACAGTATTTGGTAGTATAATGGACAGTATAGTGGACAATATTTGTTAATATAGTGGACAAGATCTGGTAGTATAATGCACAGTAATTGGTAGTATAATGGACAGTATAGTGGACAATATTTGTTAATATAGTGGACAATATCTGGTAGTATAATGGGCAGTATTTGGTATTATAATGGACGGTATAGTGGACAATGTTTGTTAATATAGTGGACAATATTTGTTCATATATTGGACAGTATTTGGTAGTATAATGGACAGTATAGTGGACAATGTTTGTTAATATAGTGGACAATATCTGGTAGTATAATGGACAGTATTTGGTATTATAATGGACGGTATAGTGGACAATGTTTGTTAATATAGTGGACAATATTTGTTCATATATTGGACAGTATTTGGTAGTATAATGGACAGTATAGTGGACAATATTTGTTAATATAGTGGACAATATCTGGTAGTATAATGGACAGTATTTTGTAGTATAATGGACAGTATAGTGGACAATATTTGTTAATATAGTGGACAATATTTGTTCGTATATTGGACTGTATTTGGTAGTATAATGGACAGTGTAGTAGACAATATTTGTTAATATAGTGGACAATATCTGGTAGTATAATTGATAGTATTTGGTAGTATAATGGACAGTATAGTGGACAATATTTGTTAATATAGTGGACAATATCTGGTAGTATAATGGACAGTATTTGGTAGTATAATGGAGAGTGTAGTGGACAATATTTGTCAATATATTGGACAATATCTGGTAGTATAATTGACAGTATTTGGTAGTATAATGGACAGTATAGTGGACACTATTTGTTAATATAGTGGACAATATCTGATAGTATAATGGACAGTATTTGGTAGTATAATGGACAGTATAGTGGACAATATTTGTTAATATAGTGGACAATATCTAGTAGTATAATGGACAGTATTTGGTAGTATAATGGACAGTATAGTGGACAATGTTTGTTAATATAGTGGACAATATCTGATAGTATAATGGACAGTATTTGGTAGTATAATGGAGAGTGTAGTGGACAATATTTGTCAATATAGTGGACAATATCTCATAGTATAATTGACAGTATTTGGTAGTATAATGGACAGTATAGTGGACAATATTTGTTAATATAGTGGACAATATCTGGTAGTATAATGGACAGTATTTGGTATTATAATGGACGGTATAGTGGACAATGTTTGTTAATATAGTGGACAATATTTGTTCATATATTGGACAGTATTTGGTATTATAATGGACGGTATAGTGGACAATGTTTGTTAATAGAGTGGACAATATTTGTTCATATATTGGATAGTATTTGGTAGTATAATGGACAGTATAGTGGACAATGTTTGTTAATATAGTGGATAATATCTGGTAGTATAATGGACAGTATTTGGTAGTATAATGGACAGTATAGTGCACAATATTTGTTAATATAGTGGACAATATCTGGTAGTATAATTGAAAGTATTTGGTAGTATAATGGACAGTATAGTGGACAATGTTTGTAAATATAGTGGACAATATCTGGTAGTATAATGGACAGTATTTGGTAGTATAATGGACAGTATAATGGACAATATTTGTTAATATAGTGGACAATATCTGGTAGTATAATGGACAGTATTTGGTAGTATAATGGACAGTATAGTGAACAATATTTGTTAATATAGTGGACAATATCTGGTAGTATAATTGACAGTATTTGGTAGTATAATGGACAGTATAGTGGACAATATTTGTTAATATAGTGGACAATATCTGGTAGTATAATGGACAGTATTTGGTAGTATAATGGACAGTATAGTGGACAATATTTGTTAATATAGTGGACAATATCTGGTAGTATAGTGGACTGTATTTGGGAGTATAATGGACAGTATAGTGGACAATATTTGTTAATATAGTGGACAATATTTGTTCGTATATTGGACAGTATTTGGTACTATAATGGACAGTATAGTGGACAATGTTTGTTAATATAGTGGACAATATCTGATAGTATAATGGACAGTATTTGGTAGTATAATGGACAGTGTAGTGGACAATATTTGTTAATACAGTGGACAATATCTGATAGTATAATGGACAGTATTTGGTAGTATAATGGACAGTGTTGTGGACAATATTTGTTAATATAGTGGACAATATCTGATAGTATAATGGACAGTATTTGGTAGTATAATGGACAGTATAGTGGACAATATTTGTTAATATAGTGGACAATATCTGGTAGTATAATTGAAAGTATTTGGTAGTATAATGGACAGTATAGTGGACTATGTTTGTAAATATAGTGGACAATATCTGGTAGTATAATTGACAGTATTTGGTAGTATAATGGACAGTATAGTGGACAATATTTGTTAATATAGTGGACAATATCTGGTAGTATAATTGACAGTATTTGGTAGTATAATGGACAGTATAGTGGACAATATTTGTTAATATAGTGGACAAGATCTGGTGGTATAATGGACAGTATTTGGTAGTATAATGGACAGAATAGTGGACAATATTTGTTAATATAGTGGACAAGATCTGGTAGTATAATGCACAGTATTTGGTAGTATAATGGACAGTATATTGGACAATATTTGTTAATATAGTGGACAATATCTGGTAGTATAATTGACAGTATTTGGTAGTATAATGGACAGTATAGTGGACAATATTTGTTAATATAGTGGACAATATCTGGTAGTATAATGGACAGTATTTGGTATTATAATGGACGGTATAGTGGACAATGTTTGTTAATATAGTGGACAATATTTGTTCATATATTGGACAGTATTTGGTAGTATAATGGACAGTTTAGTGGACAATGTTTGTTAATATAGTGGACAATATCTGGTAGTATAATGGACATTATTTGGTAGTATAATGGACAGTATAGTGGACAATATTTGTCAATATAGTGGACAATCTCTGGTAGTATAATGGACAGTATTTGCTAGTATAATGGACAGTATAGTGGACAAAGTTTGTTAATATAGTGGACAATATCTGGTAGTATAATGGACAGTATTTGGTAGTATACTGGACAGTGTAGTGGACAATATTTGTTAATATAGTGGACAATATCTGGTAGTATAATGGACAGTATTTGGTAGTATAATGGACAGTATAGTGGACAATATTTGTTAATATAGTGGACAATATCTGATAGTATAATGGACAGTATTTGGTAGTATAATTGACAGTATAGTGGACAATATTTGTTAATATAGTTGACAATATTTGTTCATATCTTGGACAGTATTTGGTAGTATAATGGACAGTATAGTAGACAATATTTGTTAATATAGTGGACAATATCTGGTAGTATAATTGACAGTATTTGGTAGTATAATGGACAGTATAGTGGACAATATTTGTTAATATAGTGGATAATATCTGGTAGTATAATGGACAGTATTTGGGAGTATAATGGACAGTATAGTGGACAATATTTGTTAATATAGTGGACAATATCTGGTAGTATAATGGACAGTATTTGGTAGTATAATGGACAGTATAGTGGACAATGTTTGTTAATATAGTGGACAATATCTGGTAGTGTAATTGACAGTATTTGGTAGTATAATGGACAGTATAGTGGACAATATTTGTTAATATAGTGGACAATATCTGATAGTATAATGGACAGTAATTGCTAGTATAATGGACAGTATAGTGGACAATATTTGTTAAAATAGTGGACAATATCTGATAGTATAATGGACAGTATTTGGTAGTATAATGGACAGTATAGTGGACAATATTTGTTAATATAGTGGACAATATCTAGTAGTATAATGGACAGTATTTGGTAGTATAATGGACAGTATAGTGGACAATATTTGTTAATATAGTGGACAATATCTGGTAGTATAATTGACAGTATTTGATAGTATAATGGATAGAATAGTGGACAATATTTGTTAATATAGTGGACAAGATCTGGGAGTATAATGCACAGTATTTGGTAGTATAATGGACAGTATAGTGGACAATATTTGTTAATATAGTGGACAATATCTGGTAGTATAATTGACAGTATTTGGTAGTATAATGGACAGTATAGTGGACAATATTTGTTAATATAGTGGACAATATCTGGTAGTATAATGGACAGTATTTGGTATTATAATGGACGGTATAGTGGACAATGTTTGTTAATAGAGTGGACAATATTTGTTCATATATTGGACAGTATTTGGTAGTATAATGGACAGTATAGTGGACAATGTTTGTTAATATAGTGAACAATATCTGGTAGTATAATGGACAGTATTTGGTAGTATAATGGACAGTATAGTGGACAATATTTGTCAATATAGTGGACAATCTCTGGTAGTATAATGGACAGTATTTGCTAGTATAATGGACAGTATAGTGGACAAAGTTTGTTAATATAGTGGACAATATCTGGTAGTATAATGGACAGTATTTGGTAGTATAATGGACAGTGTAGTGGACAATATTTGTTAATATAGTGGACAATATCTGGTAGTATAATGGACAGTATTTGGTAGTAAAATGGACAGTATAGTGGACAATATTTGTTAATATAGTGGACAATATCTGATAGTATAATGGACAGTATTTGGTAGTATAATTGACAGTATAGTGGACAATATTTGTTAATATAGTGGACAATATCTGGTAGTATAATTGAAAGTATTTGGTAGTATAATGGACAGTATAGTGGACAATGTTTGTAAATATAGTGGACAATATCTGGTAGTATAATTGACAGTATTTGGTAGTATAATGGACAGTGTAGTGGACAATATTTGTTAATATAGTGGACAATATCTGGTAGTATAATTGACAGTATTTGGTAGTATAATGGACAGTATAGTGGACAATATTTGTTAATATAGTGGACAATATCTGGTAGTATAATGGACAGTATTTGGTAGTATAATGGACAGTATAGTGGACAATATTTGTTAATATAGTGGACAAGATCTGGTAGTATAATGCACAGTAATTGGTAGTATAATGGACATCTGATTTCATCAGATGCAAGGATCGACAATGAGATAGACAACAGACTCGCCAAGGCAAATAGCGCCTTTGGAAGACTACACAAAAGAGTCTGGAAAAACAACCAACTGAAAAACCTCACAAAGATAAGCGTATACAGAGCCGTTGTCATACCCACACTCCTGTTCGGCTCCGAATCATGGGTCCTCTACCGGCACCACCTACGGCTCCTAGAACGCTTCCACCAGCGTTGTCTCCGCTCCATCCTCAACATCCATTGGAGCGCTCACACCCCTAACGTCGAGGTACTCGAGATGGCAGAGGTCGACAGCATCGAGTCCACGCTGCTGAAGATCCAGCTGCGCTGGATGGGTCACGTCTCCAGAATGGAGGACCATCGACTTCCCAAGATCGTATTATATGGCGAGCTCTCCACTGGCCACCGTGACAGAGGTGCACCAAAGAAAAGGTACAAGGACTGCCTAAAGAAATCTCTTGGTGCCTGCCACATTGACCACCGCCAGTGGGCTGATAACGCCTCAAACCGTGCATCTTGGCGCCTCACAGTTTGGCGGGCAGCAGCCTCCTTTGAAGAAGACCGCAGAGCCCACCTCACTGACAAAAGGCAAAGGAGGAAAAACCCAACACCCAACCCCAACCAACCAATTTTCCCTTGCAACCGCTGCAATCGTGTCTGCCTGTCCCGCATCGGACTGGTCAGCCACAAACGAGCCTGCAGCTGACGTGGACTTTTTACCCCCTCCATAAATCTTCGTCCGCGAAGCCAAGCCAAAGAAAAAGAAGAAGGACAGTATAGTGGACAATATTTGTTAATATAGTGGACAATATCTGGTAGTATAATGGACAGTATTTGGTATTATAATGGACGGTATAGTGGACAATGTTTGTTAATATAGTGGACAATATTTGTTCATATATTGGACAGTATTTGGTAGTATAATGGACAGTATAGTGGACAATGTTTGTTAATATAGTGGACAATATCTGGTAGTATAATGGACAGTATTTGGTATTATAATGGACGGTATAGTGGACAATGTTTGTTAATATAGTGGACAATATTTGTTCATTTATTGGACAGTATTTGGTAGTTTTATGGACAGTATAGTGGACAATATTTGTTAATATAGTGGACAATATCTGGTAGTATAATGGACAGTATTTTGTAGTATAATGGACAGTATAGTGGACAATATTTGTTAATATAGTGGACAATATTTGTTCATATATTGGACAGTATTTGGTAGTATAATGGACAGTATAGTGGACAATGTTTGTTAATATAGTGGACAATATCTGATAGTGTAATGGACAGTATTTGGTAGTATAATGGAGATTGTAGTGGACAATATTTGTCAATATAGTGGACAATATCTCATAGTATAATGGACAGTATTTGGTAGTATAATGGACAGTGTAGTGGACAATATTTGTTAATATAGTGGACAATATTTGTTAATATAGTGGACAATATCTGATAGTATAATGGACAGTATTTGGTAGTATAATGGACAGTGTAGTGGATAATATTTGTTAATATAGTGGACAATATTTGTTCGTATATTGGACATTATTTGGTAGTATAATGGACAGTGCAGTGGACAATATTTGTTAATATAGTGGACAATATCTGATAGTATAATGGACAGTATTTGGTAGTATAATGGACAGTGTTGTTGACAATATTTGTTAATATAGTGGACAATATCTGATAGTATAATGGACAGTATTTGGTAGTATAATGGACAGTGTAGTGGGCAATATTTGTTAATATAGTGGACAATATCTGGTAGTATAATGGACAGTATTTGGTAGTATAATGGACAGTATAATGGACAATATTTGTTAATATATTGGACAATATCTGGTAGTATAATGGACAGTATTTGGTAGTATAATGGACAGTATAGTGAACAATATTTGTTAATATAGTGGACAATATCTGGTAGTATAATTGACAGTATTTGGTAGTATAATGGACAGTATAGTGGACAATATTTGATAATATAGTGGACAATATCTGGTAGTATAATGGACAGTATTTGGTAGTATAATGGACAGTATAGTGGACAATATTTGTTAATATAGTGGACAATATCTGGTAGTATAATGGACAGTATTTGGTATTATAATGGACGGTATAGTGGACAATGTTAGTTAATATAGTGGACAATATTTGTTCATATATTGGATAGTATTTGGTAGTATAATGGACAGTATAGTGGACAATGTTTGTTAATATAGTGGACAATATCTGGTAGTATAATGGACAGTATTTGGTAGTATAATGGACAGTATAGTGGACAATATTTGTTAATATTGTGGACAATATCTGGTAGTATAATGGACATTATTTGCTAGTATAATGGACAGTATAGAGGACAATATTTGTTAATATAGTGGACAATATCTGGTAGTATAATTGACAGTATTTGCTAGTATAATGGACAGTATAGTGGACAATATTTGTTAATATAGTGGACAATATCTGGTAGTATAATTGACAGTATTTGCTAGTATAATGGACAGTATAGAGGACAATATTTGTTAATATAGTGGACAATATCTGGTAGTATAATGGACAGTATTTGGGAGTATAATGGACAGTATAGTGGACAATATTTGTTAATATATTGGACAAGATCTGGTAGTATAATGCACAGTATTTGGTAGTATAATGGACAGTATAGTGGACAATATTTGTTAATATAGTGGACAATATCTGGTAGTATAATTGACAGTATTTGGTAGTATAATGGACAGTATAGTGGACAATATTTGTTAATATAGTGGACAATATCTGGTAGTATAATGGACAGTATTTGGTATTATAATGGACGGTATAGTGGACAATGTTTGTTAATATAGTGGACAATATTTGTTCATATATTGGACAGTATTTGGTAGTATAATGGACAGTATAGTGGACAATGTTTGTTAATATAGTGGACAATATCTGGTAGTATTATGGACAGTATTTGGTAGTATAATGGACAGTATAGTGGACAATATTTGTCAATATAGTGGACAATCTCTGGTAGTATAATGGACAGTGTTTGCTAGTATAATGGACAGTATAGTGGACAAAGTTTGTTAATATAGTGGACAATATCTGGTAGTATAATGGACAGTATTTGGTAGTATAATGGACAGTGTAGTGGACAATATTTGTTAATATAGTGGAAAATATTTGTTCGTATATTGGACAGTATTTGGTAGTATAATGGACAGTATAGTGGACAATATTTGTTAATATAATGGACAATATCTGATAGTATAATGGACAGTATTTGGTGGTATAATGGACAGTGTAGTGGATAATATTTGTTAATATAGTGGACAATATCTGATAGTTTAATGGACAGTATTTGGTAGTATAATGGACAGTATAGTGGACACTATTTGTTAATATAGTGGACAATATCTGGTAGTATAATTGACTGTATTTGGTAGTATAGTGGACAATGTTTGTTAATATAGTGGAAAATATCTGGTAGTTTAATGGACAATATTTGGTAGTATAATGGACAGTATTTGCTAGTATAATGGACTGTATAGTGGACAATGTTTGTTAATATAGTGGACAATATCTGGTAGTGTAATTGACAGTATTTGGTAGTATAATGGACAGTATAGTGGACAATGTTTGTTAATATAGTGGACAATATCTGGTAGTGTAATTGACAGTATTTGGTAGTATAATGGACAGTATAGTGGACAATATTTGTTAATATAGTGGACAATATCTGATAGTATAATGGACAGTAATTGCAAGTATAATGGACAGTATAGTGGACAATATTTGTTAATATAGTGGACAATATCTGATAGTATAATGGACAGTATTTGGTAGTATAATGGACAGTGTAGTGGACAATATTTGTTAATATAGTGGACAATATCTGGTAGTATAATGGACAGTATTTGGTAGTATAATGGACAGTATAGTGGACAATATTTGTTAATATAGTGGACAATATCTGGTAGTATAATTGACAGTATTTGGTAGTATAATGGACAGTATAGTGGACAATATTTGTTAATATAGTGGACAATATCTGGTAGTATAATGGACAGTATTTTGTAGTATATTGGACAGTATAGTGGAAAATGTTTGTTAATATAGTGGACAATATCTGGTAGTATAATGGACAGTATTTGGTAGTATAATGGACAGTATAGTGGACAATATTTGTTAATATAGTGGACAATATCTGGTAGTATAATGGACAGTATTTGGTAGTATAATGGACAGTATGGTGGACAATATTTGTTAATATAGTGGACAATATCTGGTAGTATAATTGACAGTATTTGGTAGTATAATGGACAGTATAGTGGACACTATTTGTTAATATAGTGGACAATATCTGGTAGTATAATGGACAGTATTTGGTAGTATAATGGACGGTAGAGTGGACAATGTTTGTTAATATAGTGGACAATATTTGTTCATATATTGGACAGTATTTGGTAGTATAATGGACAGTATAGTGGACAATGTTTGTTAATATAGTGGACAATATCTGGTAGTATAATGGACAGTATTTGGTAGTATAATGGACAGTATAGTGGACAATATTTGTTAATATTGTGGACAATATCTGGTAGTATAATGGACATTATTTGGGAGTATAATGGATAGTATAGTGGACAATAATTGTTAATATAGTGGACAATATTTGTTCCTATATTGGACAGTATTTGGTAGTATAATGGACAGTATAGTGGACAATGTTTGTTAATATAGTGGACAATATCTGATAGTATAATGGACAGTATTTGGTAGTATAATGGAGAGTGTAGTGGACAATATTTGTCAATATAGTGGACAATATCTCATAGTATAATGGACAGTATTTGGTAGTATAATGGACAGTGTAGTGGACAATATTTGTTAATATAGTGGACAATATTTGTTAATATAGTGGACAATATCTGATAGTATAATGGACAGTATTTGGTAGTATAATGGACAGTGTAGTGGACAATATTTGTTAATATAGTGGACAATATTTGTTCGTATATTGGACATTATTTGGTTGTATAATGGACAGTGCAGTGGACAATATTTGTTAATATAGTGGACAATATCTGGAAGTATAATGGACAGTATTTGGTAGTATAATGGACAGTATAGTGGACAATATTTGTTAATATAGTGGACAATATCTGGTAGTATAATTGACAGTATTTGGTAGTATAATGGACAGTATAGTGGACAATATTTGTTAATATAGTGGACAATATCTGGTAGTGTAATGGACAGTATTTGGTAGTATAATGGACAGTATAGTGGACAATATTTGTAATATAGTGGACAATATCTGGTAGTATAATGGAGAGTATTTGGTAGTATAATGGACAGTATAGTGGACAATATTTGTTTATATAGTGGACAATATTTGTTTGTATATTGGACAGTATTTGGTAGTATAATGGACAGTATAGTGGACAATATTTGTTAATATAGTGGACAATATCTGGTAGTATAGTGGACAGTATTTGGGAGTATAATGGACAGTATAGTGGACAATATTTGTTAATATAGTGGACAATATTTGTTCGTATATTGGACAGTATTTGGTACTATAATGGACAGTACAGTGGACAATGTTTGTTAATATAGTGGACAATATCTGATAGTATAATGGACAGTATTTGGTAGTATAGTGGACAGTGTAGTGGACAATATTTGTTAATACAGTGGACAATATCTGATAGTATAATGGACAGTATTTGGTAGTATAATGGACAGTGTTGTGGACAATATTTGTTAATATAGTGGACAATATCTGATAGTATAATAGACAGTATTTGGTAGTATAATGGACAGTATAGTGGACAATATTTGTTAATATAGTGGACAATATCTGGTAGTATAATTGAAAGTATTTGGTAGTATAATGGACAGTATAGTGGACAATATTTGTTAATATAGTGGACAATATCTGGTAGTATAATTGACAGTATTTGGTAGTATAATGGACAGTATAGTGGACAATATTTGTTAATATAGTGGCCAAGATCTGGTGGTATAATGGACAGTATTTGGTAGTATAATTGACAGAATAGTGGACAATATTTGTTAATATATTGGACAAGATCTGGTAGTATAATGCACAGTATTTGGTAGTATAATGGACAGTATAGTGGACAATATTTGTTAATATAGTGGACAATATCTGGTAGTATAATTGACAGTATTTGGTAGTATAATGGACAGTATAGTGGACAATATTTGTTAATATAGTGGACAATATCTGGTAGTATAATGGACAGTATTTGGTATTATAATGGACGGTATTGTGGACAATGTTTGTTAATATAGTGGACAATATTTGTTCATATATTGGACAGTATTTGGTAGTATAATGGACAGTATAGTGGACAATGTTTGTTAATATAGTGGACAATATCTGGTAGTATAATGGACAGTATTTGGTAGTATAATGGACAGTATAGTGGACAATATTTGTCAATATAGTGGACAATCTCTGGTAGTATAATGGACAGTGTTTGCTAGTATAATGGACAGTATAGTGGACAAAGTTTGTTAATATAGTGGACAATATCTGGTAGTATAATGGACAGTATTTGGTAGTATAATGGACAGTGTAGTGGACAATATTTGTTAATATAGTGGACAATATTTGTTCGTATATTGGACAGTATTTGGTAGTATAATGGACAGTATAGTGGACAATATTTGTTAATATAATGGACAATATCTGATAGTATAATGGACAGTATTTGGTGGTATAATGGACAGTGTAGTGGATAATATTTGTTAATATAGTGGACAATATCTGATAGTTTAATGGACAGTATTTGGTAGTATAATGGACAGTATAGTGGACACTATTTGTTAATATAGTGGACAATATCTGGTAGTATAATTGACTGTATTTGGTAGTATAGTGGACAATGTTTGTTAATATAGTGGAAAATATCTGGTTGTTTAATGGACAATATTTGGTAGTATAATGGACAGTATTTGCTAGTATAATGGACTGTATAGTGGACAATGTTTGTTAATATAGTGGACAATATCTGGTAGTGTAATTGACAGTATTTGGTAGTATAATGGACAGTATAGTGGACAATGTTTGATAATATAGTGGACAATATCTGGTAGTGTAATTGACAGTATTTGGTAGTATAATGGACAGTATAGTGGACAATATTTGTTAATATAGTGGACAATATCTGATAGTATAATGGACAGTAATTGCTAGTATAATTTACAGTATAGTGGACAATATTTGTTAATATAGTGGACAATATCTGATAGTATAATGGACAGTATTTGGTAGTATAATGGACAGTATAGTGGACAATATTTGTTAATATAGTGGACAATATCTGGTAGTATAATGGACAGTATTTGGTAGTATAATGGACAGTATAGTGGACAATATTTGTTAATATAGTGGACAATATCTGGTAGTATAATTGACAGTATTTGGTAGTATAATGGACAGTATAGTGGACAATATTTGTTAATATAGTGGACAATATCTGGTAGTATAATGGACAGTATTTTGTAGTATAATGGACAGTATAGTGGACAATATTTGTTAATATAGTGGAAAATATTTGTTCGTATATTGGACTGTATTTGGTAGTATAATGGACAGTATAGTGGACAATGTTTGTTAATATAGTGGACAATATCTGGTAGTATAATGGACAGTATTTGGTAGTATAATGGACAGTATGGTGGACAATATTTGTTAATATAGTGGACAATATCTGGTAGTATAATTGACAGTATTTGGTAGTATAATGGACAGTATAGTGGAAACTATTTGTTAATATAGTGGACAATATCTGGTAGTATAATGGACAGCATTTGGTAGTATAATGGACGGTAGAGTGGACAATGTTTGTTAATATAGTGGACAATATTTGTTCATATATTGGACAGTATTTGGTAGTATAATGGACAGTATAGTGGACAATGTTTGTTAATATAGTGGACAATATCTGGTACTATAATGGACAGTATTTGGTAGTATAATGGACAGTATAGTGGACAATATTTGTTAATATTGTGGACAATATCTGGTAGTATAATGGACATTATATGCTAGTATAATGGACAGTATAGTGGACAATGTTTGTTAATATAGTGGACAATATCTGGTAGTATAATGGAGAGTCTTTGCTAGTATAATGGACAGTATAGTGGACAATATTTGTTAATATAGTGTACAATATCTGGTAGTATTATTGACAGTATTTGGTAGTATAATGGACAGTATAGTGGACAATATTTGTTAATATAGTGGACAATATCTGGTAGTATAATGGACAGTATTTGGTAGTATAATGGACAGTATAGTGGACAATATTTGTTAATATAGTGGACAATATCTGGTAGTATAGTGGACAGTATTTGGGAGTATAATGGATAGTATAGTGGACAATAATTGTTAATATAGTGGACAATATTTGTTCGTATATTGGACAGTATTTGGTAGTATAATGGACAGTATAGTGGACAATGTTTGTTAATATAGTGGACAATATCTGATAGTATAATGGACAGTATTTGGTAGTATAATGGAGAGTGTAGTGGACAATATTTGTCAATATAGTGGACAATATCTCATAGTATAATGGACAGTATTTGGTAGTATAATGGACAGTGTAGTGGACAATATTTGTTAATATAGTGGACAATATTTGTTCGTATATTGGACATTATTTGGTTGTATAATGGACAGTGCAGTGGACAATATTTGTTAATATAGTGGACAATATCTGGAAGTATAATGGACAGTATTTGGTAGTATAATGGACAGTATAGTGGACAATATTTGTTAATATAGTGGACAATATCTGGTAGTATAATTGACAGTATTTGGTAGTATAATGGACAGTATAGTGGACAATATTTGTTAATATAGTGGACAATATCTGGTAGTATAATGGACAGTATTTGGTAGTATAATGGACAGTATAGTAGACAATATTTGTAATATAGTGGACAATATCTGGTAGTATAATGGACAGTATTTGGTAGTATAATGGACAGTATAGTGGACAATATTTGTTTATATAGTGGACAATATTTGTTTGTATATTGGACAGTATTTGGTAGTATAATGGACAGTATAGTGGACAATATTTGTTAATATAGTGGACAATATCTGGTAGTATAGTGGACAGTATTTGGGAGTATAATGGACAGTATAGTGGACAATATTTGTTAATATAGTGGACAATATTTGTTCGTATATTGGACAGTATTTGGTACTATAATGGACAGTACAGTGGACAATGTTTGTTAATATAGTGGACAATATCTGATAGTATAATGGACAGTATTTGGTAGTAGAGTGGACAGTGTAGTGGACAATATTTGTTAATACAGTGGACAATATCTGATAGTATAATGGACAGTATTTGGTAGTATAATGGACAGTATAGTGGACAATGTTTGTTAATATAGTGGACAATATCTGGTAGTATAATGGACAGTATTTTGTAGTATAATGGACAGTATAGATGACAATATTTGTTAATATAGCGGACAATATTTGTTCGTATATTGGACTGTATTTGGTAGTATAATGGACAGTGTAGTAGACAATATTTGTTAATATAGTGGACAATATCTGGTAGTATAATTGACAGTATTTGGTAGTATAATGGACAGTATAGTGGACAATATTTGTTAATATAGTGGACAGTATCTGGTAGTATAATTGAAAGTATTTGGTAGTATAATGGACAGTATAGTGGACTATGTTTGTAAATATAGTGGACAATATCTGGTAGTATAATTGACAGTATTTGGTAGTATAATGGACAGTATAGTGGACAATATTTGTTAATATAGTGGACAATATCTGGTAGTATAATTGACAGTATTTGGTAGTATAATGGACAGTATAGTGGACAATATTTGTTAATATAGTGGCCAAGATCTGGTGGTATAATGGACAGTATTTGGTAGTATAATTGACAGAATAGTGGACAATATTTGTTAATATATTGGACAAGATCTGGTAGTATAATGCACAGTATTTGGTAGTATAATGGACAGTATAGTGGACAATATTTGTTAATATAGTGGACAATATCTGGTATTATAATTGACAGTATTTGGTAGTATAATGGACAGTATAGTGGACAATATTTGTTAATATAGTGGACAATATCTGGTAGAATAATGGACAGTATTTGGTATTATAATGGATGGTATAGTGGACAATGTTTGTTAATATAGTGGACAATATTTGTTCATATATTGGACAGTATTTGGTAGTATAATGGACAGTATAGTGGACAATGTTTGTTAATATAGTGGACAATATCTGGTAGTATAATGGACAGTATTTGGTAGTATAATGGACAGTATAGTGGACAATATTTGTCAATATAGTGGACAATCTCTGGTAGTATAATGGACAGTGTTTGCTAGTATAATGGACAGTATAGTGGACAAAGTTTGTTAATATAGTGGACAATATCTGGTAGTATAATGGACAGTATTTGGTAGTATAATGGACAGTGTAGTGGACAATATTTGTTAATATAGTGGACAATATTTGTTCGTATATTGGACAGTATTTGGTAGTATAATGGACAGTATAGTGGACAATATTTGTTAATATAATGGACAATATCTGATAGTATAATGGACAGTATTTGGTGGTATAATGGACAGTGTAGTGGATAATATTTGTTAATATAGTGGACAATATCTGATAGTTTAATGGACAGTATTTGGTAGTATAATGGACAGTATAGTGGACACTATTTGTTAATATAGTGGACAATATCTGGTAGTATAATTGACTGTATTTGGTAGTATAGTGGACAATGTTTGTTAATATAGTGGAAAATATCTGGTAGTTTAATGGACAATATTTGGTAGTATAATGGACAGTATTTGCTAGTATAATGGACTGTATAGTGGACAATGTTTGTTAATATAGTGGACAATATCTGGTAGTGTAATTGACAGTATTTGGTAGTATAATGGACAGTATAGTGGACAATGTTTGATAATATAGTGGACAATATCTGGTAGTGTAATTGACAGTATTTGGTTGTTTAATGGACAGTATAGTGGACAATATTTGTTAATATAGTGGACAATATCTGATAGTATAATGGACAGTAATTGCTAGTATAATGGACAGTATAGTGGACAATATTTGTTAATATAGTGGACAATATCTGATAGTATAATGGACAGTATTTGGTAGTATAATGGACAGTATAGTGGACAATATTTGTTAATATAGTGGACAATATCTGGTAGTATAATGGACAGTATTTGGTAGTATAATGGACAGTACAGTGGACAATATTTGTTAATATAGTGGACAATATCTGGTAGTATAATTGACAGTATTTGGTAGTATAATGGACAGTATAGTGGACAATATTTGTTAATATAGTGGACAATATCTGGTAGTATAATGGACAGTATTTTGTAGTATAATGGACAGTATAGTGGACAATATTTGTTAATATAGTGGAAAATATTTGTTCGTATATTGGACTGTATTTGGTAGTATAATGGACAGTGTAGTAGACAATATTTGTTAATATAGTGGACAATATCTGGTAGTATAATTGACAGTATTTGGTAGTATAATGGACGGTATAGTGGACAATGTTTGTTAATATAGTGGACAATATTTGTTCATATATTGCACAGTATTTGGTAGTATAATGGACAGTATAGTGGACAATGTTTGTTAATATAGTGGACAATATCTGGTAGTATAATGGACAGTATTTGGTAGTATAATGGACAGTATAGTGGACAATATTTGTTAATATAGTGGACAATATCTGGTAGTATAATTGACAGTATTTGGTAGTATAATGGACAGTATAGTGGACAATATTTGTTAATATGGTGGACAATATCTGGTAGTATAATGGACAGTATTTGGTAGTATAATGGACAGTATAGTGGACAATATTTGTTAATATAGTGGACAATATCTGGAAGTATAATTGACAGTATTTGGTAGTATAATGGACAGTATAGTGGACAATATTTGTTAATATAGTGGACAATATCTGGTAGTATAATGGACAGTATTTTGTAGTATAATGGACAGTATAGATGACAATATTTGTTAATATAGTGGACAATATTTGTTCGTATATTAGACTGTATTTGGTAGTATAATGGACAGTGTAGTAGACAATATTTGTTAATATAGTGGACAATATCTGGTAGTATAATTGACAGTATTTGGTAGTATAATGGACAGTATAGTGGACAATATTTGTTAATATAGTGGACAATATCTGGTAGTATAATGGACAGTATTTGGTAGTATAATGGACGGTATAGTGGACAATGTTTGTTAATATAGTGGACAATATTTGTTAATATATTGCACAGTATTTGGTAGTATAATGGACAGTATAGTGGACAATGTTTGTTAATATAGTGGACAATATCTGGTAGTATAATGGACAGTATTTGGTAGTATTATGGACAGTATAGTGGACAATATTTGTTAATATAGTGGACAATATCTGGTAGTATAATGGAAAGTATTTGGTAGTATAATGGACAGTATAGTGGACAATATTTGTTAATATAGTGGACAATATCTGGTAGTATAATGGACAGTATTTGGTAGTATAATGGACAGTATAGATGACAATATTTGTTAATATAGTGGACAATATTTGTTCGTATATTGGACTGTATTTGGTAGTATAATGGACAGTGTAGTAGACAATATTTGTTAATATAGTGGACAATATCTGGTAGTATAATTGACAGTATTTGGTAGTATAATGGACAGTATAGTGGACAATATTTGTTAATATAGTGGACAATATCTGGTAGTATAATGGACAGTATTTGGTAGTGTAATGGATGGTATAGTGGACAATGTTTGTTAATATAGTGGACAATATTTGTTCATATATTGCACAGTATTTGGTAGTATAATGGACAGTATAGTGGACAATGTTTGTTAATATAGTGGACAATATCTGGTAGTATAATGGACAGTATTTGGTAGTATAATGGACAGTATAGTGGACAATATTTGTTAATATAGTGGACAATATCTGGTAGTATAATGGACAGTATTTGGTAGTATAATGGACAGTATAGTGGACAATATTTGTTAATATAGTGGACAATATCTGGTAGTATAATGGACAGTATTTGGTAGTATAATTGACAGTATAGTGGACAATATTTGTTAATATAGTGGACAATATCTGGAAGTATAATTGACAGTATTTGGTAGTATAATGGACAGTATAGTGGACAATATTTGTTAATATAGTGGTCAATATCTGGTAGTATAATGGACAGTATTTGGTAGTATAATGGACGGTATAGTGGACAATGTTTGTTAATATAGTGGACAATATTTGTTCATATATTGCACAGTATTTGGTAGTATAATGGACAGTATAGTGGACAATGTTTGTTAATATAGTGGACAATATCTGGTAGTATAATGGACAGTATTTGGTAGTATAATGGACAGTATAGTGGACAATATTTGTTAATATAGTGGACAATATCTGGTAGTATAATGGACAGTATTTGGTAGTATAATGGACAGTATAGTGGACAATATTTGTTAATATAGTGGACAATATCTGGTAGTATAATGGACAGTATTTGGTAGTATAATGGACAGTATAGTGGACAATATTTGTTAATATAGTGGACAATATCTGGAAGTATAATGGACAGTATTTGGTAGTATAATGGACAGTATAGTGGACAATATTTGTTAATATAGTGGACAATATCTGGTAGTATAATGGACAGTATTTGGTAGTATAATGGACAGTATAGTGGACAATATTTGTTAATATAGTGGACAATATCTGGTAGTATAATGGACAGTATTTTGTAGTATAATGGACAGTATAGATGACAATATTTGTTAATATAGTGGACAATATTTGTTCGTATATTGGACTGTATTTGGTAGTATAATGGACAGTGTAGTAGACAATATTTGTTAATATAGTGGACAATATCTGGTAGTATAATTGACAGTATTTGGTAGTATAATGGACAGTATAGTGGACAATATTTGTTAATATAGTGGACAATATCTGGTAGTATAATGGACAGTATTTGGTAGTATAATGGACGGTATAGTGGACAATGTTTGTTAATATAGTGGACAATATTTGTTCATATATTGCACAGTATTTGGTAGTATAATGGACAGTATAGTGGACAATGTTTGTTAATATAGTGGACAATATCTGGTAGTATAATGGACAGTATTTGGTAGTATAATGGACAGTATAGTGGACAATATTTGTTAATATAGTGGACAATATCTGGTAGTATAATGGACAGTATTTGGTAGTATAATGGACAGTATAGTGGACAATATTTGTTAATATAGTGGACAATATCTTGTAGTATAATGGACAGTATTTGGTAGTATAATGGACGGTATAGTGGACAATGTTTGTTAATATAGTGGACAATATTTGTTCATATATTGCACAGTATTTGGTAGTATAATGGACAGTATAGTGGACAATATTTGTTAATATAGTGGACAATATCTGGAAGTATAATTGACATTATTTGGTAGTATAATGGACAGTATAGTGGACAATATTTGTTAATATAGTGGACAATATCTGGTAGTATAATGGACAGTATTTGGTAGTATAATGGACAGTATAGTGGACAATATTTGTTAATATAGTGGACAATATCTGGAAGTATAATTGACAGTATTTGGTAGTATAATGGACAGTATAGTGGACAATATTTGTTAATATAGTGGACAATATCTGGTAGTATAATGGACAGTATTTTGTAGTATAATGGACAGTATAGATGACAATATTTGTTAATATAGTGGACAATATTTGTTCGTATATTGGACTGTATTTGGTAGTATAATGGACAGTGTAGTAGACAATATTTGTTAATATAGTGGACAATATCTGGTAGTATAATTGACAGTATTTGGTAGTATAATGGACAGTATAGTGGACAATATTTGTTAATATAGTGGACAATATCTGGTAGTATAATGGACAGTATTTGGTAGTATAATGGACGGTATAGTGGACAATGTTTGTTAATATAGTGGACAATATTTGTTCATATATTGCACAGTATTTGGTAGTATAATGGACAGTATAGTGGACAATGTTTGTTAATATAGTGGACAATATCTGGTAGTATAATGGACAGTATTTGGTAGTATAATGGACAGTATAGATGACAATATTTGTTAATATAGTGGCCAATATTTGTTCGTATATTGGACTGTATTTGGTAGTATAATGGACAGTGTAGTAGACAATATTTGTTAATATAGTGGACAATATCTGGTAGTATAATTGACAGTATTTGGTAGTATAATGGACAGTATAGTGGACAATATTTGTTAATATAGTGGACAATATCTGGTAGTATAATGGACAGTATTTGGTAGTATAATGGACGGTATAGTGGACAATGTTTGTTAATATAGTGGACAATATTTGTTCATATATTGCACAGTATTTGGTAGTATAATGGACAGTATAGTGGACAATGTTTGTTAATATAGTGGACAATATCTGGTAGTATAATGGACAGTATTTGGTAGTATAATGGACAGTATAGTGGACAATATTTGTTAATATAGTGGACAATATCTGGTAGTATAATGGACAGTATTTGGTAGTATAATGGACAGTATAGTGGACAATATTTGTTAATATAGTGTACAATATCTGGTAGTATTATTGACAGTATTTGGTAGTATAATGGACAGTATAGTGGACAATATTTGTTAATATAGTGGACAATATCTGGTAGTATAATGGACAGTATTTGGTAGTATAATGGACAGTATAGTGGACAATATTTGTTAATATAGTGGACAATATCTGGTAGTATAGTGGACAGTATTTGGTATTATAATGGACGGTATAGTGGACAATGTTTGTTAATATAGTGGACAATATTTGTTCATATATTGGACAGTATTTGGTAGTATAATGGACAGTATAGTGGACAATGTTTGTTAATATAGTGGACAATATCTGGTAGTATAATGGACAGTATTTGGTAGTATAATGGACAGTATAGTGGACAATATTTGTTAATATAGTGGACAATATCTGGTAGTATAATTGACAGTATTTGGTAGTATAATGGACAGTATAGTGGACAATATTTGTTAATATAGTGGACAATATCTGGTAGTATAATGGACAGTATTTTGTAGTATAATGGACAGTATAGTGGACAATATTTGTTAATATAGTGGACAATATTTGTTCGTATATTGGACTGTATTTGGTAGTATAATGGACAGTGTAGTAGACAATATTTGTTAATATAGTGGACAATATCTGGTAGTATAATTGACAGTATTTGGTAGTATAATGGACAGTATAGTGGACAATATTTGTTAATATAGTGGACAATATCTGGTAGTATAATGGACAGTATTTGGTAGTATAATGGACAGTATAGTGGACAATATTTGTTAATATAGTGGACAATATCTGGTAGTATAATGGACAGTATTTGGTAGTATAATGGACAGTATAGTGGACAATATTTGTTAATATAGTGGACAAGATCTGGTAGTATAATGCACAGTAATTGGTAGTATAATGGACAGTATAGTGGACAATATTTGTTAATATAGTGGCCAATATCTGGTAGTATAATGGACAGTATTTGGTATTATAATGGACGGTATAGTGGACAATGTTTGTTAATATAGTGGACAATATTTGTTCATATATTGGACAGTATTTGGTAGTATAATGGACAGTATAGTGGACAATGTTTGTTAATATAGTGGACAAAATCTGGTAGTATAATGGACAGTATTTGGTAGTATAATGGACAGTATAGTGGACAATATTTGTTAATATAGTGGACAATATCTGGTAGTATAATTGACAGTATTTGGTAGTATAATGGACAGTATAGTGGACAATATTTGTTAATATAGTGTACAATATCTGGTAGTATAATGGACAGTATTTTGTAGTATAATGGACAGTATAGTGGACAATATTTGTTAATATAGTGGACAATATTTGTTCGTATATTGGACTGTATTTGGTAGTATAATGGACAGTGTAGTAGACAATATTTGTTAATATAGTGGACAATATCTGGTAGTATAATTGACAGTATTTGGTAGTATAATGGACAGTATAGTGGACAATATTTGTTAATATAGTGGACAATATCTGGAAGTATAATGGACAGTATTTGGTAGTATAATGGACAGTACAGTGGACAATATTTGTTAATATAGTGGACAATATTTGTTCATATATTGCACAGTATTTGGTAGTATAATGGACAGTATAGTGGACAATGTTTGTTAATATAGTGGACAATATCTGGTAGTATAATGGACAGTATTTGGTAGTATAATGGACAGTATAGTGGACAATATTTGTTAATATAGTGGACAATATCTGGTAGTATCATGGACAGTATTTGGTAGTATAATGGACAGTATAGTGGACAATATTTGTTAATATAGTGGACAATATCTGGTAGTATAATGGACAGTATTTGGTAGTATAATGGACAGTATAGTGGACAATATTTGTTAATATAGTGGACAATTACTGGAAGTATAATTGACAGTATTTGGTAGTATAATGGACAGTATAGTGGACAATATTTGTTAATATAGTGGACAATATCTGGTAGTATAATGGACAGTATTTGGTAGTATAATGGACAGTATAGATGACAATATTTGTTAATATAGTGGACAATATTTGTTCGTATATTGGACTGTATTTGGTAGTATAATGGACAGTGTAGTAGACAATATTTGTTAATATAGTGGACAATATCTGGTAGTATAATTGACAGTATTTGGTAGTATAATGGACAGTATAGTGGACAATATTTGTTAATATAGTGGACAATATCTGGTAGTATAATGGACAGTATTTGGTAGTATAATGGACAGTATAGTGGACACTATTTGTTAATATAGTGGACAATATCTGGTAGAATAATGGACAGTATTTGGTAGTATAATGGACGGTATAGTGGACAATGTTTGTTAATATAGTGGAAAATATCTGGTAGTTTAATGGACAATATTTGGTAGTATAATGGACAGTATAGTGGACAATGTTTGTTAATATTGTGGACAATATCTGGTAGTATAATTGAAAGTATTTGGTAGTATAATGGACAGTATAGTGGACAATATTTGTTAATATAGTGGACAATATCTGGTAGTATCATGGACAGTATTTGGTAGTATAATGGACAGTATAGTGGACAATATTTGTTAATATAGTGGACAATATCTGGTAGTATAATGGACATTATTTGCTAGTATAATGGACAGAATAGTGGACAATGTTTGTTAATATAGTGGACAATATCTGGAAGTATAATTGACAGTATTTGCTAGTATAATGGACAGTATAGTGGACAATATTTGTTAATATAGTGTACAATATCTAGTAGTATTATTGACAGTATTTGGTAGTATAATGGACAGTATAGTGGACAATATTTGTTAATATAGTGGACAATATCTGGTAGTATAATGGACAGTATTTGGTAGTATAATGGACAGTATAGTGGACAATATTTGTTAATATAGTGGACAATATCTGGTAGTATAGTGGACAGTATTTGGGAGTATAATGGATAGTATAGTGGACAATAATTGTTAATATAGTGGACAATATTTGTTCGTATATTGGACAGTATTTGGTAGTATAATGGACAGTATAGTGGACAATGTTTGTTAATGTAGTGGACAATATCTGATAGTATAATGGACAGTATTTGGTAGTATAATGGAGAGTGTAGTGGACAATATTTGTCAATATAGTGGACAATATCTCATAGTATAATGGACAGTATTTGGTAGTATAATGGACAGTGTAGTGGACAATATTTGTTAATATAGTGGACAATATCTGGTAGTATAATTGACAGTATTTGGTAGTATAATGGACAGTATAGTGGACAATATTTGTTAATATAGTGGACAATATCTGATAGTATAATGGACAGTATTTGGTAGTATAATGGACAGTATAGTGGACAATATTTGTTAATATAGTGGACAATATCTGGTAGTATAATGGACAGTATTTGGTAGTATAATGGACAGTATAGTGGACAATATTTGTTAATATAGTGGACAATATCTGGTAGTATAATGGACAGTAGTTTGTAGTATAATGGACAGTATAGTGGACAATATTTGTTAATATAGTGGACAATATTTGTTCGTATATTGGACTGTATTTGGTAGTATAATGGACAGTGTAGTAGACAATATTTGTTAATATAGTGGACAATAACTGGTAGTACAATTGACAGTATTTGGTAGTATAATGGACAGTATAGTGGACAATATTTGTTAATATAGTGGACAATATCTGGTAGTATAATGGACAGTATTTGGTAGTATAATGGACAGTATAGTGGACAATATTTGTTAATATAGTGGACAATATCTGGTAGTATAATTGACAGTATTTGGTAGTATAATGGACAGTATAGTGGACACTATTTGTTAATATAGTGGACATTATCTGGTAGTATAATGGACAGTATTTGGTAGTATAATGGATGGTATAGTGGACAATGTTTGTTAATATAGTGGACAATATTTGTTCATATATTGCACAGTATTTGGTAGTATAATGGACAGTATAGTGGACAATGTTTGTTAATATAGTGGACAATATCTGGTAGTATAATGGACAGTATAGTGGACAATATTTGTTAATATAGTGGACAATATCTGGTAGTATCATGGACAGTATTTGGTAGTATAATGGACAGTATAGTGGACAATATTTGTTAATATAGTGGACAATACCTGGTAGTATAATGGACAGTATTTGGTAGTATAATGGACAGTATGGTGGACAATATTTGTTAATATAGTGGACAATATCTGGTAGTATAATTGACAGTATTTGGTAGTATAATGGACAGTATAGTGGACACTATTTGTTAATACAGTGGACAATATCTGGTAGTATAACGGACATTATTTGGAAGTATAATGGACAGTATAGTGGACAATGTTTGTTAATATAGTGGACAATATCTGGTAGTATAATGGAGAGTATTTGCTAGTATAATGGACAGTATAGTGGACAATATTTGTTAATATAGTGTACAATATCTGGTAGTATTATTGACAGTATTTGGTAGTATAATGGACAGTATAGTGGACAATATTTGTTAATATAGTGGACAATATCTGGTAGTATAATGGACAGTATTTGGTAGTATAATGGACAGTATAGTGGACAATATTTGTTAATATAGTGGACAATATCTGGTAGTATAATGGACAGTATTTGGTAGTATAATGGACAGTATAGTGGACAATATTTGTTAATATAGTGTACAATATCTGGTAGTATTATTGACAGTATTTGGTAGTATAATGGACAGTATAGTGGACAATATTTGTTAATATAGTGGACAATATCTGGTAGTATAATGGACAGTATTTGGTAGTATAATGGACAGTATAGTGGACAATATTTGTTAATATAGTGGACAATATCTGGTAGTATAGTGGACAGTATTTGGTATTATAATGGACGGTATAGTGGACAATGTTTGTTAATATAGTGGACAATATTTGTTCATATATTGGACAGTATTTGGTAGTATAATGGACAGTATAGTGGACAATGTTTGTTAATATAGTGGACAATATCTGGTAGTATAATGGACAGTATTTGGTAGTATAATGGACAGTATAGTGGACAATATTTGTTAATATAGTGGACAATATCTGGTAGTATAATTGACAGTATTTGGTAGTATAATGGACAGTATAGTGGACAATATTTGTTAATATAGTGGACAATATCTGGTAGTATAATGGACAGTATTTTGTAGTATAATGGACAGTATAGTGGACAATATTTGTTAATATAGTGGACAATATTTGTTCGTATATTGGACTGTATTTGGTAGTATAATGGACAGTGTAGTAGACAATATTTGTTAATATAGTGGACAATATCTGGTAGTATAATTGACAGTATTTGGTAGTATAATGGACAGTATAGTGGACAATATTTGTTAATATAGTGGACAATATCTGGTAGTATAATGGACAGTATTTGGTAGTATAATGGACAGTATAGTGGACAATATTTGTTAATATAGTGGACAATATCTGGTAGTATAATGGACAGTATTTGGTAGTATAATGGACAGTATAGTGGACAATATTTGTTAATATAGTGGACAAGATCTGGTAGTATAATGCACAGTAATTGGTAGTATAATGGACAGTATAGTGGACAATATTTGTTAATATAGTGGCCAATATCTGGTAGTATAATGGACAGTATTTGGTATTATAATGGACGGTATAGTGGACAATGTTTGTTAATATAGTGGACAATATTTGTTCATATATTGGACAGTATTTGGTAGTATAATGGACAGTATAGTGGACAATGTTTGTTAATATAGTGGACAAAATCTGGTAGTATAATGGACAGTATTTGGTAGTATAATGGACAGTATAGTGGACAATATTTGTTAATATAGTGGACAATATCTGGTAGTATAATTGACAGTATTTGGTAGTATAATGGACAGTATAGTGGACAATATTTGTTAATATAGTGTACAATATCTGGTAGTATAATGGACAGTATTTTGTAGTATAATGGACAGTATAGTGGACAATATTTGTTAATATAGTGGACAATATTTGTTCGTATATTGGACTGTATTTGGTAGTATAATGGACAGTGTAGTAGACAATATTTGTTAATATAGTGGACAATATCTGGTAGTATAATTGACAGTATTTGGTAGTATAATGGACAGTATAGTGGACAATATTTGTTAATATAGTGGACAATATCTGGTAGTATAATGGACAGTATTTGGTAGTATAATGGACAGTACAGTGGACAATATTTGTTAATATAGTGGACAATATTTGTTCATATATTGCACAGTATTTGGTAGTATAATGGACAGTATAGTGGACAATGTTTGTTAATATAGTGGACAATATCTGGTAGTATAATGGACAGTATTTGGTAGTATAATGGACAGTATAGTGGACAATATTTGTTAATATAGTGGACAATATCTGGTAGTATCATGGACAGTATTTGGTAGTATAATGGACAGTATAGTGGACAATATTTGTTAATATAGTGGACAATATCTGGTAGTATAATGGACAGTATTTGGTAGTATAATGGACAGTATAGTGGACAATATTTGTTAATATAGTGGACAATTACTGGAAGTATAATTGACAGTATTTGGTAGTATAATGGACAGTATAGTGGACAATATTTGTTAATATAGTGGACAATATCTGGTAGTATAATGGACAGTATTTGGTAGTATAATGGACAGTATAGATGACAATATTTGTTAATATAGTGGACAATATTTGTTCGTATATTGGACTGTATTTGGTAGTATAATGGACAGTGTAGTAGACAATATTTGTTAATATAGTGGACAATATCTGGTAGTATAATTGACAGTATTTGGTAGTATAATGGACAGTATAGTGGACAATATTTGTTAATATAGTTGACAATATCTGGTAGTATAATGGACAGTATTTGGTAGTATAATGGACAGTATAGTGGACACTATTTGTTAATATAGTGGACAATATCTGGTAGAATAATGGACAGTATTTGGTAGTATAATGGACGGTATAGTGGACAATGTTTGTTAATATAGTGGAAAATATCTGGTAGTTTAATGGACAATATTTGGTAGTATAATGGACAGTATAGTGGACAATGTTTGTTAATATTGTGGACAATATCTGGTAGTATAATTGACAGTATTTGGTAGTATAATGGACAGTATAGTGGACAATATTTGTTAATATAGTGGACAATATCTGGTAGTATCATGGACAGTATTTGGTAGTATAATGGACAGTATAGTGGACAATATTTGTTAATATAGTGGACAATATCTGGTAGTATAATGGACATTATTTGCTAGTATAATGGACAGAATAGTGGACAATGTTTGTTAATATAGTGGACAATATCTGGAAGTATAATTGACAGTATTTGCTAGTATAATGGACAGTATAGTGGACAATATTTGTTAATATAGTGTACAATATCTAGTAGTATTATTGACAGTATTTGGTAGTATAATGGACAGTATAGTGGACAATATTTGTTAATATAGTGGACAATATCTGGTAGTATAATGGACAGTATTTGGTAGTATAATGGACAGTATAGTGGACAATATTTGTTAATATAGTGGACAATATCTGGTAGTATAGTGGACAGTATTTGGGAGTATAATGGATAGTATAGTGGACAATAATTGTTAATATAGTGGACAATATTTGTTCGTATATTGGACAGTATTTGGTAGTATAATGGACAGTATAGTGGACAATGTTTGTTAATGTAGTGGACAATATCTGATAGTATAATGGACAGTATTTGGTAGTATAATGGAGAGTGTAGTGGACAATATTTGTCAATATAGTGGACAATATCTCATAGTATAATGGACAGTATTTGGTAGTATAATGGACAGTGTAGTGGACAATATTTGTTAATATAGTGGACAATATCTGGTAGTATAATTGACAGTATTTGGTAGTATAATGGACAGTATAGTGGACAATATTTGTTAATATAGTGGACAATATCTGATAGTATAATGGACAGTATTTGGTAGTATAATGGACAGTATAGTGGACAATATTTGTTAATATAGTGGACAATATCTGGTAGTATAATGGACAGTATTTGGTAGTATAATGGACAGTATAGTGGACAATATTTGTTAATATAGTGGACAATATCTGGTAGTATAATGGACAGTAGTTTGTAGTATAATGGACAGTATAGTGGACAATATTTGTTAATATAGTGGACAATATTTGTTCGTATATTGGACTGTATTTGGTAGTATAATGGACAGTGTAGTAGACAATATTTGTTAATATAGTGGACAATAACTGGTAGTACAATTGACAGTATTTGGTAGTATAATGGACAGTATAGTGGACAATATTTGTTAATATAGTGGACAATATCTGGTAGTATAATGGACAGTATTTGGTAGTATAATGGACAGTATAGTGGACAATATTTGTTAATATAGTGGACAATATCTGGTAGTATAATGGACAGTATTTGGTAGTATAATGGACAGTATAGTGGACACTATTTGTTAATATAGTGGACATTATCTGGTAGTATAATGGACAGTATTTGGTAGTATAATGGATGGTATAGTGGACAATGTTTGTTAATATAGTGGACAATATTTGTTCATATATTGCACAGTATTTGGTAGTATAATGGACAGTATAGTGGACAATGTTTGTTAATATAGTGGACAATATCTGGTAGTATAATGGACAGTATTTGGTAGTATAATGGACAGTATAGTGGACAATATTTGTTAATATAGTGGACAATATCTGGTAGTATCATGGACAGTATTTGGTAGTATAATGGACAGTATAGTGGACAATATTTGTTAATATAGTGGACAATACCTGGTAGTATAATGGACAGTATTTGGTAGTATAATGGACAGTATGGTGGACAATATTTGTTAATATAGTGGATAATATCTGGTAGTATAATTGACAGTATTTGGTAGTATAATGGACAGTATAGTGGACACTATTTGTTAATATAGTGGACAATATCTGGTAGTATAACGGACATTATTTGGAAGTATAATGGACAGTATAGTGGACAATGTTTGTTAATATAGTGGACAATATCTGGTAGTATAATGGAGAGTATTTGCTAGTATAATGGACAGTATAGTGGACAATATTTGTTAATATAGTGTACAATATCTGGTAGTATTATTGACAGTATTTGGTAGTATAATGGACAGTATAGTGGACAATATTTGTTAATATAGTGGACAATATCTGGTAGTATAATGGACAGTATTTGGTAGTATAATGGACAGTATAGTGGACAATATTTGTTAATATAGTGGACAATATCTGGTAGTATAGTGGACAGTATTTGGTAGTATAATGGACAGTATAGTGGACAATGTTTGTTAATATAGTGGACAATATCTGGTAGTATAATGGACAGTATTTGGTAGTATAATGGACAGTATAGTGGACAATATTTGTTAATATTGTGGACAATATCTGGTAGTATAATGGACATTATTTGCTAGTATAATGGACAGTATAGTGGACAATGTTTGTTAATATAGTGGACAATATCTGGTAGTATAATGGACAGTATTTGGTAGTATAATGGACAGTATGGTGGACAATATTTGTTAATATAGTGGACAATATCTGGTAGTATAATTGACAGTATTTGGTAGTATAATGGACAGTATAGTGGACACTATTTGTTAATATAGTGGACAATATCTGGTAGTATAATGGACAGTATTTGGAAGTATAATGGACGGTAGAGTGGACAATGTTTGTTAATATAGTGGACAATATTTGTTCATATATTGGACAGTATTTGGTAGTATAATGGACAGTATAGTGGACACTATTTGTTAATATAGTGGACAATATCTGGTAGTATAATGGACAGTATTTGGAAGTATAATGGACGGTAGAGTGGACAATGTTTGTTAATATAGTGGACAATATTTGTTCATATATTGGACAGTATTTGGTAGTATAATGGACAGTATAGTGGACAATATTTGTTAATATTGTGGACAATATCTGGTAGTATAATGGACATTATTTGCTAGTATAATGGACAGTATAGTGGACAATGTTTGTTAATATAGTGGACAATATCTGGTAGTATAATGGAGAGTATTTCCTAGTATAATGGACAGTATAGTGGACAATATTTGTTAATATAGTGGACAATATCTGGTAGTATAATGGAGAGTATTTGCTAGAATAATGGACAGTATAGTGGACAATATTTGTTAATATAGTGTACAATATCTGGTAGTATTATTGACAGTATTTGGTAGTATAATGGACAGTATAGTGGACAATATTTGTTAATATAGTGGACAATATCTGGTAGTATAATGGACAGTATTTGGAAGTATAATGGACGGTAGAGTGGACAATGTTTGTTAATATAGTGGACAATATTTGTTCATATATTGGACAGTATTTGGTAGTATAATGGACAGTATAGTGGACAATGTTTGTTAATATAGTGGACAATATCTGGTAGTATAATGGACAGTATTTGGTAGTATAATGGACAGTATAGTGGACAATATTTGTTAATATTGTGGACAATATCTGGTAGTATAATGGACATTATTTGCTAGTATAATGGACAGTATAGTGGACAATGTTTGTTAATATAGTGGACAATATCTGGTAGTATAATGGAGAGTATTTGCTAGTATAATGGACAGTATAGTGGACAATATTTGTTAATATAGTGTACAATATCTGGTAGTATTATTGACAGTATTTGGTAGTATAATGGACAGTATAGTGGACAATATTTGTTTATATAGTGGACAATATTTGTTTGTATAATGGACAGTATTTGGTAGTATAATGGACAGTGTAGTGGACAATATTTGTTAATATAGTGGACAATATTTGTTAATATAGTGGACAATATCTGATAGTATAATGGACAGTATTTGGTAGTATAATGGACAGTGTAGTGGACAATATTTGTTAATATAGTGGACAATATTTGTTCGTATATTGGACATTATTTGGTTGTATAATGGACAGTGCAATGGACAATATTTGTTAATATAGTGGACAATATCTGGTAGTATAATGGACAGTATTTGGTAGTATAATGGACAGTATAGTGGACAATATTTGTTAATATAGTGGACAATATCTGGTAGTATAATTGACAGTATTTGGTAGTATAATGGACAGTATAGTGGACAATATTTGTTAATATAGTGGACAATATCTGGTAGTATAATGGAGAGTATTTGGTAGTATAATGGACAGTATAGTGGACAATATTTGTTAATATAGTGGACAATATCTGGTAGTATAATGGACAGTATTTGGTAGTATAATGGACAGTATAGTGGACAATATTTGTTTATATAGTGGACAATATTTGTTTGTATATTGGACAGTATTTGGTAGTATAATGGACAGTATAGTGGACAGTATTTGGTAGTATAATGGACAGTGTAGTGGACAATATTTGTTAATATAGTGGACAATATCTGGTAGTATAATTGACAGTATTTGGTAGTATAATGGACAGTATAGTGGACACTATTTGTTAATATAGTGGACAATATCTGGTAGTATAATGGACAGTATTTGGAAGTATAATGGACGGTAGAGTGGACAATGTTTGTTAATATAGTGGACAATATTTGTTCATATATTGGACAGTATTTGGTAGTATAATGGACAGTATAGTGGACAATGTTTGTTAATATAGTGGACAATATCTGGTAGTATAATGGACAGTATTTGGTAGTATAATGGACAGTATATTGGACAATATTTGTTAATATTGTGGACAATATCTGGTAGTATAATGGACATTATTTGCTAGTATAATGAACAGTATAGTGGACAATGTTTGTTAATATAGTGGACAATATCTGGTAGTATAATGGACAGTATTTGCTAGTATAATGGACAGTATAGTGGACAATATTTGTTAATATAGTGTACAATATCTGGTAGTATTATTGACAGTATTTGGTAGTATAATGGACAGTATAGTGGACAATATTTGTTAATATAGTGGACAATATCTGGTAGTATAATGGACAGTATTTGGTAGTATAATGGACAGTATAGTGGACAATATTTGTTAATATAGTGGACAATATCTGGTAGTATAGTGGACAGTATTTGGTAGTATAATGGACAGTATAGTGGACAATGTTTGTTAATATAGTGGACAATATCTGGTAGTATAATGGACAGTATTTGGTAGTATAATGGACAGTATAGTGGACAATATTTGTTAATATTGTGGACAATATCTGGTAGTATAATGGACATTATTTGCTAGTATAATGGACAGTATAGTGGACAATGTTTGTTAATATAGTGGACAATATCTGGTAGTATAATGGAGAGTATTTGCTAGTATAATGGACAGTATAGTGGACAATGTTTGTTAATATAGTGTACAATATCTGGTAGTATTATTGACAGTATTTGGTAGTATAATGGACAGTATAGTGGACAATATTTGTTAATATAGTGGACAATATCTGGTAGTATAATGGACAGTATTTGGTAGTATAATGGACAGTATAGTGGACAATATTTGTTAATATAGTGGACAATATCTGGTAGTATAGTGGACAGTATTTGGGAGTATAATGGATAGTATAGTGGACAATAATTGTTAATATAGTGGACAATATTTGTTCGTATATTGGACAGTATTTGGTAGTATAATGGACAGTATAGTGGACAATGTTTGTTAATGTAGTGGACAATATCTGATAGTATAATGGACAGTATTTGGTAGTATAATGGAGAGTGTAGTGGACAATATTTGTCAATATAGTGGACAATATCTCATAGTATAATGGACAGTATTTGGTAGTATAATGGACAGTGTAGTGGACAATATTTGTTAATATAGTGGACAATATTTGTTAATATAGTGGACAATATCAGATAGTATAATGGACAGTATTTGGTAGCATAATGGACAGTGTAGTGGACAATATTTGTTAATATAGTGGACAATATTTGTTCGTATATTGGACATTATTTGGTTGTATAATGGACAGTGCATTGGACAATATTTGTTAATATAGTGGACAATATCTGGTAGTATAATGGACAGTATTTGGTAGTATAATGGACAGTATAGTGGACAATATTTGTTAATATAGTGGACAATATCTGGTAGTATAATTGACAGTATTTGGTAGTATAATGGACAGTATAGTGGACAATATTTGTTAATATAGTGGACAATATCTGGTAGTATAATGGACAGTGTTTGGTAGTATAATGGACAGTATAGTGGACAATATTTGTTAATATAGTGGACAATATCTGGTAGTATAATGGACAGTATTTGGTAGTATAATGGACAGTATAGTGGACAATATTTGTTAATATAGTGGACAAGATCTGGTAGTATAATGCACAGTAATTGGTAGTATAATGGACAGTATAGTGGACAATATTTGTTAATATAGTGGACAATATCTGGTAGTATAATGGACAGTATTTGGTATTATAATGGACGGTATAGTGGACAATGTTTGTTAATATAGTGGACAATATTTGTTCATATATTGGACAGTATTTGGTAGTATAATGGACAGTATAGTGGACAATATTTGTTAATATAGTGGACAATATCTGGTAGTATAATGGACAGTATTTGGTAGTATAATGGACAGTATAGTGGACAATATTTGTTAATATAGTGGACAATATCTGGTAGTATAATTGACAGTATTTGGTAGTATAATGGACAGTATAGTGGACAATATTTGTTAATATAGTGGACAATATCTGGTAGTATAATGGACAGTATTTTGTAGTATAATGGACAGTATAGTGGACAATATTTGTTAATATAGTGAACAATATTTGTTTGTATATTGGACTGTATTTGGTAGTATAATGGACAGTGTAGTAGACAATATTTGTTAATATAGTGGACAATATCTGGTAGTATAATTGACAGTATTTGGTAGTATAATGGACAGTATAGTGGACAATATTTGTTAATATAGTGGACAATATCTGGTAGTATAATGGACAGTATTTTGTAGTATAATGGACAGTATAGTGGACAATATTTGTTAATATAGTGAACAATATTTGTTTGTATATTGGACTGTATTTGGTAGTATAATGGACAGTGTAGTAGACAATATTTGTTAATATAGTGGACAATATCTGGTAGTATAATTGACAGTATTTGGTAGTATAATGGACGGTATAGTGGACAATGTTTGTTAATATAGTGGACAATATTTGTTCATATATTGCACAGTATTTGGTAGTATAATGGACAGTATAGTGGACAATGTTTGTTAATATAGTGGACAATATCTGGTAGTATAATGGACAGTATTTGGTAGTATAATGGACAGTATAGTGGACAATATTTGTTAATATAGTGGACAATATTTGTTCATATATTGCACAGTATTTGGTAGTATAATGGACAGTATAGTGGACAATGTTTGTTAATATAGTGGACAATATCTGGTAGTATAATGGACAGTATTTGGTAGTATAATGGACAGTATAGTGGACAATATTTGTTAATATAGTGGACAATATCTGGTAGTATAATGGACAGTATTTGGTACTATAATGGACAGTATAGTGGACAATATTTGTTAATATAGTGGACAATATCTGGTAGTATAATTGACAGTATTTGGTAGTATAATGGACGGTATAGTGGACAATGTTTGTTAATATAGTGGACAATATTTGTTCATATATTGCACAGTATTTGGTAGTATAATGGACAGTATAGTGGACAATGTTTGTTAATATAGTGGACAATATCTGGTAGTATAATTGACAGCCTCACAGTTTGGCGGGCAGCAGCCTCCTTTGAAGAAGACCGCAGAGCCCACCTCACTGACAAAAGGCAAAGGAGGAAAAACCCAACACCCAACCCCAACCAACCAATTTTCCCTTGCAACCGCTGCAATCGTGTCTGCCTGTCCCGCATCGGACTGGTCAGCCACAAACGAGCCTGCAGCTGACGTGGACTTTTTACCCCCTCCATAAATCTTCGTCCGCGAAGCCAAGCCAAAGAAGAAATTTGGTAGTATAATGGACGGTATAGTGGACAATGTTTGTTAATATAGTGGACAATATTTGTTCATATATTGCACAGTATTTGGTAGTATAATGGACAGTATAGTGGACAATGTTTGTTAATATAGTGGACAATATCTGGTAGTATAATGGACAGTATTTGGTAGTATAATGGACGGTATAGTGGACAATGTTTGTTAATATAGTGGACAATATCTGGTAGTATAATGGACAGTATTTTGTAGTATAATGGACAGTATAGATGACAATATTTGTTAATATAGTGGACAATATTTGTTCATATATTGGACTGTATTTGGTAGTATAATGGACAGTATAGTGGACAATATTTGTTAATATAGTGGACAATATCTGGTAGTATAATGGACAGTATTTGGTAGTATAATGGACAGTATAGTGGACAATATTTGTTTATATAGTGGACAATATTTGTTTGTATATTGGACAGTATTTGGTAGTATAATGGACAGTATAGTGGACAGTATTTGGTAGTATAATGGACAGTGTAGTGGACAATATTTTTTAATATAGTGGACAATATCTGGTAGTATAATTGACAGTATTTGGTAGTATAATGGACAGTATAGTGGACACTATTTGTTAATATAGTGGACAATATCTGGTAGTATAATGGACAGTATTTGGAAGTATAATGGACGGTAGAGTGGACAATGTTTGTTAATATAGTGGACAATATTTGTTCATATATTGGACAGTATTTGGTAGTATAATGGACAGTATAGTGGACAATGTTTGTTAATATAGTGGACAATATCTGGTAGTATAATGGACAGTATTTGGTAGTATAATGGACAGTATATTGGACAATATTTGTTAATATTGTGGACAATATCTGGTAGTATAATGGACATTATTTGCTAGTATAATGAACAGTATAGTGGACAATGTTTGTTAATATAGTGGACAATATCTGGTAGTATAATGGACAGTATTTGCTAGTATAATGGACAGTATAGTGGACAATATTTGTTAATATAGTGTACAATATCTGGTAGTATTATTGACAGTATTTGGTAGTATAATGGACAGTATAGTGGACAATATTTGTTAATATAGTGGACAATATCTGGTAGTATAATGGACAGTATTTGGTAGTATAATGGACAGTATAGTGGACAATATTTGTTAATATAGTGGACAATATCTGGTAGTATAGTGGACAGTATTTGGTAGTATAATGGACAGTATAGTGGACAATATTTGTTAATATAGTGGACAATATCTGGTAGTATAATGGACAGTATTTGGTAGTATAATGGACAGTATAGTGGACAATATTTGTTAATATTGTGGACAATATCTGGTAGTATAATGGACATTATTTGCTAGTATAATGGACAGTATAGTGGACAATGTTTGTTAATATAGTGGACAATATCTGGTAGTATAATGGAGAGTATTTGCTAGTATAATGGACAGTATAGTGGACAATGTTTGTTAATATAGTGTACAATATCTGGTAGTATTATTGACAGTATTTGGTAGTATAATGGACAGTATAGTGGACAATATTTGTTAATATAGTGGACAATATCTGGTAGTATAATGGACAGTATTTGGTAGTATAATGGACAGTATAGTGGACAATATTTGTTAATATAGTGGACAATATCTGGTAGTATAGTGGACAGTATTTGGGAGTATAATGGATAGTATAGTGGACAATAATTGTTAATATAGTGGACAATATTTGTTCGTATATTGGACAGTATTTGGTAGTATAATGGACAGTATAGTGGACAATGTTTGTTAATGTAGTGGACAATATCTGATAGTATAATGGACAGTATTTGGTAGTATAATGGAGAGTGTAGTGGACAATATTTGTCAATATAGTGGACAATATCTCATAGTATAATGGACAGTATTTGGTAGTATAATGGACAGTGTAGTGGACAATATTTGTTAATATAGTGGACAATATTTGTTAATATAGTGGACAATATCAGATAGTATAATGGACAGTATTTGGTAGCATAATGGACAGTGTAGTGGACAATATTTGTTAATATAGTGGACAATATTTGTTCGTATATTGGACATTATTTGGTTGTATAATGGACAGTGCATTGGACAATATTTGTTAATATAGTGGACAATATCTGGTAGTATAATGGACAGTATTTGGTAGTATAATGGACAGTATAGTGGACAATGTTTGTTAATATAGTGGACAATATCTGGTAGTATAATGGACAGTATTTGGTAGTATAATGGACAGTATAGTGGACAATATTTGTTAATATTGTGGACAATATCTGGTAGTATAATGGACATTATTTGCTAGTATAATGGACAGTATAGTGGACAATGTTTGTTAATATAGTGGACAATATCTGGTAGTATAATGGAGAGTATTTGCTAGTATAATGGACAGTATAGTGGACAATGTTTGTTAATATAGTGTACAATATCTGGTAGTATTATTGACAGTATTTGGTAGTATAATGGACAGTATAGTGGACAATATTTGTTAATATAGTGGACAATATCTGGTAGTATAATGGACAGTATTTTGTAGTATAATGGACAGTATAGTGGACAATATTTGTTAATATAGTGAACAATATTTGTTTGTATATTGGACTGTATTTGGTAGTATAATGGACAGTGTAGTAGACAATATTTGTTAATATAGTGGACAATATCTGGTAGTATAATTGACAGTATTTGGTAGTATAATGGACGGTATAGTGGACAATGTTTGTTAATATAGTGGACAATATTTGTTCATATATTGCACAGTATTTGGTAGTATAATGGACAGTATAGTGGACAATGTTTGTTAATATAGTGGACAATATCTGGTAGTAGAATGGACAGTATTTGGTAGTATAATGGACAGTATAGTGGACAATATTTGTTAATATAGTGGACAATATCTGGTAGTATAATGGACAGTATTTGGTAGTATAATGGACAGTATAGTGGACAATATTTGTTAATATAGTGGACAATATCTGGTAGTATAATGGACAGTATTTGGTACTATAATGGACAGTATAGTGGACAATATTTGTTAATATAGTGGACAATATCTGGAAGTATAATTGACAGTATTTGGTAGTATAATGGACAGTATAGTGGACAATATTTGTTAATATAGTGGACAATATCTGGTAGTATAATGGACAGTATTTTGTAGTATAATGGACAGTATAGATGACAATATTTGTTAATATAGTGGACAATATTTGTTCATATATTGGACTGTATTTGGTAGTATAATGGACAGTATAGTGGACAATATTTGTTAATATAGTGGACAATATTTGTTCATATATTGCACAGTATTTGGTAGTATAATGGACAGTATAGTGGACAATGTTTGTTAATATAGTGGACAATATCTGGTAGTATAATGGACAGTATTTGGTAGTATAATGGACAGTATAGTGGACAATATTTGTTAATATAGTGGACAATATCTGGTAGTATAATGGACAGTATTTGGTAGTATAATGGACAGTTTAGTGGACAATATTTGTTAATATAGTGGACAATATCTGGTAGTATAATGGACAGTATTTGGTAGTATAATGGACAGTATAGTGGACAATATTTGTTAATATAGTGGACAATTACTGGAAGTATAATTGACAGTATTTGGTAGTATAATGGACAGTATAGTGGACAATATTTGTTAATATAGTGGACAATATCTGGTAGTATAATGGACAGTATTTGGTAGTATAATGGACAGTATAGATGACAATATTTGTTAATATAGTGGACAATATTTGTTCGTATATTGGACTGTATTTGGTAGTATAATGGACAGTGTAGTAGACAATATTTGTTAATATAGTGGACAATATCTGGTAGTATAATTGACAGTATTTGGTAGTATAATGGACAGTATAGTGGACAATATTTGTTAATATAGTGGACAATATCTGGTAGTATAATGGACAGTATTTGGTAGTATAATGGACAGTATAGTGGACACTATTTGTTAATATAGTGGACAATATCTGGTAGAATAATGGACAGTATTTGGTAGTACAATGGACGGTATAGTGGACAATGTTTGTTAATATAGTGGAAAATATCTGGTAGTTTAATGGACAATATTTGGTAGTATAATGGACAGTATAGTGGACAATGTTTGTTAATATTGTGGACAATATCTGGTAGTATAATTGACAGTATTTGGTAGTATAATGGACAGTATAGTGGACAATATTTGTTAATATAGTGGACAATATCTGGTAGTATCATGGACAGTATTTGGTAGTATAATGGACAGTATAGTGGACAATATTTGTTAATATAGTGGACAATATCTGGTAGTATAATGGACATTATTTGCTAGTATAATGGACAGAATAGTGGACAATGTTTGTTAATATAGTGGACAATATCTGGAAGTATAATTGACAGTATTTGCTAGTATAATGGACAGTATAGTGGACAATATTTGTTAATATAGTGTACAATATCTAGTAGTATTATTGACAGTATTTGGTAGTATAATGGACAGTATAGTGGACAATATTTGTTAATATAGTGGACAATATCTGGTAGTATAATGGACAGTATTTGGTAGTATAATGGACAGTATAGTGGACAATATTTGTTAATATAGTGGACAATATCTGGTAGTATAGTGGACAGTATTTGGGAGTATAATGGATAGTATAGTGGACAATAATTGTTAATATAGTGGACAATATTTGTTCGTATATTGGACAGTATTTGGTAGTATAATGGACAGTATAGTGGACAATGTTTGTTAATATAGTGGACAATATCTGATAGTATAATGGACAGTATTTGGTAGTATAATGGAGAGTGTAGTGGACAATATTTGTCAATATAGTGGACAATATCTCATAGTATAATGGACAGTATTTGGTAGTATAATGGACAGTGTAGTGGACAATATTTGTTAATATAGTGGACAATATCTGGTAGTATAATTGACAGTATTTGGTAGTATAATGGACAGTATAGTGGACAATATTTGTTAATATAGTGGACAATATCTGATAGTATAATGGACAGTATTTGGTAGTATAATGGACAGTATAGTGGACAATATTTGTTAATATAGTGGACAATATCTGGTAGTATAATGGACAGTATTTGGTAGTATAATGGACAGTATAGTGGACAATATTTGTTAATATAGTGGACAATATCTGGTAGTATAATGGACAGTAGTTTGTAGTATAATGGACAGTATAGTGGACAATATTTGTTAATATAGTGGACAATATTTGTTCGTATATTGGACTGTATTTGGTAGTATAATGGACAGTGTAGTAGACAATATTTGTTAATATAGTGGACAATATCTGGTAGTATAATTGACAGTATTTGGTAGTATAATGGACAGTATAGTGGACAATATTTGTTAATATAGTGGACAATATCTGGTAGTATAATGGACAGTATTTGGTAGTATAATGGACAGTATAGTGGACAATATTTGTTAATATAGTGGACAATATCTGGTAGTATAATTGACAGTATTTGGTAGTATAATGGACGGTATATTGGACAATGTTTGTTAATATAGTGGCAATATCTGGTAGTATAATGGACAGTATTTGGTAGTATAATGGACGGTATAGTGGACAATGTTTGTTAATATAGTGGACAATATCTGGTAGTATAATGGACAGTATTTTGTAGTATAATGGACAGTATAGATGACAATATTTGTTAATATAGTGGACAATATTTGTTCATATATTGGACTGTATTTGGTAGTATAATGGACAGTATAGTGGACAATATTTGTTAATATAGTGGACAATATCTGGTAGTATAATGGACAGTATTTGGTAGTATAATGGACAGTATAGTGGACAATATTTGTTTATATAGTGGACAATATTTGTTTGTATATTGGACAGTATTTGGTAGTATAATGGACAGTATAGTGGACAGTATTTGGTAGTATAATGGACAGTGTAGTGGACAATATTTGTTAATATAGTGGACAATATCTGGTAGTATAATTGACAGTATTTGGTAGTATAATGGACAGTATAGTGGACACTATTTGTTAATATAGTGGACAATATCTGGTAGTATAATGGACAGTATTTGGAAGTATAATGGACGGTAGAGTGGACAATGTTTGTTAATATAGTGGACAATATTTGTTCATATATTGGACAGTATTTGGTAGTATAATGGACAGTATAGTGGACAATGTTTGTTAATATAGTGGACAATATCTGGTAGTATAATGGACAGTATTTGGTAGTATAATGGACAGTATATTGGACAATATTTGTTAATATTGTGGACAATATCTGGTAGTATAATGGACATTATTTGCTAGTATAATGAACAGTATAGTGGACAATGTTTGTTAATATAGTGGACAATATCTGGTAGTATAATGGACAGTATTTGCTAGTATAATGGACAGTATAGTGGACAATATTTGTTAATATAGTGTACAATATCTGGTAGTATTATTGACAGTATTTGGTAGTATAATGGACAGTATAGTGGACAATATTTGTTAATATAGTGGACAATATCTGGTAGTATAATGGACAGTATTTGGTAGTATAATGGACAGTATAGTGGACAATATTTGTTAATATAGTGGACAATATCTGGTAGTATAGTGGACAGTATTTGGTAGTATAATGGACAGTATAGTGGACAATGTTTGTTAATATAGTGGACAATATCTGGTAGTATAATGGACAGTATTTGGTAGTATAATGGACAGTATAGTGGACAATATTTGTTAATATTGTGGACAATATCTGGTAGTATAATGGACATTATTTGCTAGTATAATGGACAGTATAGTGGACAATGTTTGTTAATATAGTGGACAATATCTGGTAGTATAATGGAGAGTATTTGCTAGTATAATGGACAGTATAGTGGACAATGTTTGTTAATATAGTGTACAATATCTGGTAGTATTATTGACAGTATTTGGTAGTATAATGGACAGTATAGTGGACAATATTTGTTAATATAGTGGACAATATCTGGTAGTATAATGGACAGTATTTGGTAGTATAATGGACAGTATAGTGGACAATATTTGTTAATATAGTGGACAATATCTGGTAGTATAGTGGACAGTATTTGGGAGTATAATGGATAGTATAGTGGACAATAATTGTTAATATAGTGGACAATATTTGTTCGTATATTGGACAGTATTTGGTAGTATAATGGACAGTATAGTGGACAATGTTTGTTAATGTAGTGGACAATATCTGATAGTATAATGGACAGTATTTGGTAGTATAATGGAGAGTGTAGTGGACAATATTTGTCAATATAGTGGACAATATCTCATAGTATAATGGACAGTATTTGGTAGTATAATGGACAGTGTAGTGGACAATATTTGTTAATATAGTGGACAATATTTGTTAATATAGTGGACAATATCAGATAGTATAATGGACAGTATTTGGTAGCATAATGGACAGTGTAGTGGACAATATTTGTTAATATAGTGGACAATATTTGTTCGTATATTGGACATTATTTGGTTGTATAATGGACAGTGCATTGGACAATATTTGTTAATATAGTGGACAATATCTGGTAGTATAATGGACAGTATTTGGTAGTATAATGGACAGTATAGTGGACAATATTTGTTAATATAGTGGACAATATCTGGTAGTATAATTGACAGTATTTGGTAGTATAATGGACAGTATAGTGGACAATATTTGTTAATATAGTGGACAATATCTGGTAGTATAATGGACAGTGTTTGGTAGTATAATGGACAGTATAGTGGACAATATTTGTTAATATAGTGGACAATATCTGGTAGTATAATGGACAGTATTTGGTAGTATAATGGACAGTATAGTGGACAATATTTGTTAATATAGTGGACAAGATCTGGTAGTATAATGCACAGTAATTGGTAGTATAATGGACAGTATAGTGGACAATATTTGTTAATATAGTGGACAATATCTGGTAGTATAATGGATAGTATTTGGTATTATAATGGACGGTATAGTGGACAATGTTTGTTAATATAGTGGACAATATTTGTTCATATATTGGACAGTATTTGGTAGTATAATGGACAGTATAGTGGACAATATTTGTTAATATAGTGGACAATATCTGGTAGTATAATGGACAGTATTTGGTAGTATAATGGACAGTATAGTGGACAATATTTGTTAATATAGTGGACAATATCTGGTAGTATAATTGACAGTATTTGGTAGTATAATGGACAGTATAGTGGACAATATTTGTTAATATAGTGGACAATATCTGGTAGTATAATGGACAGTATTTTGTAGTATAATGGACAGTATAGTGGACAATATTTGTTAATATAGTGAACAATATTTGTTTGTATATTGGACTGTATTTGGTAGTATAATGGACAGTGTAGTAGACAATATTTGTTAATATAGTGGACAATATCTGGTAGTATAATTGACAGTATTTGGTAGTATAATGGACGGTATAGTGGACAATGTTTATTAATATAGTGGACAATATTTGTTCATATATTGCACAGTATTTGGTAGTATAATGGACAGTATAGTGGACAATGTTTGTTAATATAGTGGACAATATCTGGTAGTAGAATGGACAGTATTTGGTAGTATAATGGACAGTATAGTGGACAATATTTGTTAATATAGTGGACAATATCTGGTAGTATAATGGACAGTATTTGGTAGTATAATGGACAGTATAGTGGACAATATTTGTTAATATAGTGGACAATATCTGGTAGTATAATGGACAGTATTTGGTACTATAATGGACAGTATAGTGGACAATATTTGTTAATATAGTGGACAATATCTGGAAGTATAATTGACAGTATTTGGTAGTATAATGGACAGTATAGTGGACAATATTTGTTAATATAGTGGACAATATCTGGTAGTATAATGGACAGTATTTTGTAGTATAATGGACAGTATAGATGACAATATTTGTTAATATAGTGGACAATATTTGTTCATATATTGGACTGTATTTGGTAGTATAATGGACAGTATAGTGGACAATATTTGTTAATATAGTGGACAATATTTGTTCATATATTGCACAGTATTTGGTAGTATAATGGACAGTATAGTGGACAATGTTTGTTAATATAGTGGACAATATCTGGTAGTATAATGGACAGTATTTGGTAGTATAATGGACAGTATAGTGGACAATATTTGTTAATATAGTGGACAATATCTGGTAGTATAATGGACAGTATTTGGTAGTATAATGGACAGTTTAGTGGACAATATTTGTTAATATAGTGGACAATATCTGGTAGTATAATGGACAGTATTTGGTAGTATAATGGACAGTATAGTGGACAATATTTGTTAATATAGTGGACAATTACTGGAAGTATAATTGACAGTATTTGGTAGTATAATGGACAGTTTAGTGGACAATATTTGTTAATATAGTGGACAATATCTGGTAGTATAATGGACAGTATTTGGTAGTATAATGGACAGTATAGATGACAATATTTGTTAATATAGTGGACAATATTTGTTCGTATATTGGACTGTATTTGGTAGTATAATGGACAGTGTAGTAGACAATATTTGTTAATATAGTGGACAATATCTGGTAGTATAATTGACAGTATTTGGTAGTATAATGGACAGTATAGTGGACAATATTTGTTAATATAGTGGACAATATCTGGTAGTATAATGGACAGTATTTGGTAGTATAATGGACAGTATAGTGGACACTATTTGTTAATATAGTGGACAATATCTGGTAGAATAATGGACAGTATTTGGTAGTATAATGGACGGTATAGTGGACAATGTTTGTTAATATAGTGGAAAATATCTGGTAGTTTAATGGACAATATTTGGTAGTATAATGGACAGTATAGTGGACAATGTTTGTTAATATTGTGGACAATATCTGGTAGTATAATTGACAGTATTTGGTAGTATAATGGACAGTATAGTGGACAATATTTGTTAATATAGTGGACAATATCTGGTAGTATCATGGACAGTATTTGGTAGTATAATGACAGTATAGTGGACAATATTTGTTAATATAGTGGACAATATCTGGTAGTATAATGGACATTATTTGCTAGTATAATGGACAGAATAGTGGACAATGTTTGTTAATATAGTGGACAATATCTGGAAGTATAATTGACAGTATTTGCTAGTATAATGGACAGTATAGTGGACAATATTTGTTAATATAGTGTACAATATCTAGTAGTATTATTGACAGTATTTGGTAGTATAATGGACAGTATAGTGGACAATATTTGTTAATATAGTGACAATATCTGGTAGTATAATGGACAGTATTTGGTAGTATAATGGACAGTATAGTGGACAATATTTGTTAATATAGTGGACAATATCTGGTAGTATAGTGGACAGTATTTGGGAGTATAATGGATAGTATAGTGGACAATAATTGTTAATATAGTGGACAATATTTGTTCGTATATGGACAGTATTTGGTAGTATAATGGACAGTATAGTGGACAATGTTTGTTAATATAGTGGACAATATCTGATAGTATAATGGACAGTATTTGGTAGTATAATGGAGAGTGTAGTGGACAATATTTGTCAATATAGTGGACAATATCTCATAGTATAATGGACAGTATTTGGTAGTATAATGGACAGTGTAGTGGACAATATTTGTTAATATAGTGGACAATATCTGGTAGTATAATTGACAGTATTTGGTAGTATAATGGACAGTATAGTGGACAATATTTGTTAATATAGTGGACAATATCTGATAGTATAATGGACAGTATTTGGTAGTATAATGGACAGTATAGTGGACAATATTTGTTAATATAGTGGACAATATCTGGTAGTATAATGGACAGTATTTGGTAGTATAATGGACAGTATAGTGGACAATATTTGTTAATATAGTGGACAATATCTGGTAGTATAATGGACAGTAGTTTGTAGTATAATGGACAGTATAGTGGACAATATTTGTTAATATAGTGGACAATATTTGTTCGTATATTGGACTGTATTTGGTAGTATAATGGACAGTGTAGTAGACAATATTTGTTAATATAGTGGACAATATCTGGTAGTATAATTGACAGTATTTGGTAGTATAATGGACAGTATAGTGGACAATATTTGTTAATATAGTGGACAATATCTGGTAGTATAATGGACAGTATTTGGTAGTATAATGGACAGTATAGTGGACAATATTTGTTAATATAGTGGACAATATCTGGTAGTATAATTGACAGTATTTGGTAGTATAATGGACAGTATAGTGGACACTATTTGTTAATATAGTGGACATTATCTGGTAGTATAATGGACAGTATTGGTAGTATAATGGATGGTATAGTGGACAATGTTTGTTAATATAGTGGACAATATTTGTTCATATATTGCACAGTATTTGGTAGTATAATGGACAGTATAGTGGACAATGTTTGTTAATATAGTGGACAATATCTGGTAGTATAATGGACAGTATTTGGTAGTATAATGGACAGTATAGTGGACAATATTTGTTAATATAGTGGACAATATCTGGTAGTATCATGGACAGTATTTGGTAGTATAATGGACATAATAGTGGACAATATTTGTTAATATAGTGGACAATACCTGGTAGTATAATGGACAGTATTTGGTAGTATAATGGACAGTATGGTGGACAATATTTGTTAATATAGTGGACAATATCTGGTAGTATAATTGACAGTATTTGGTAGTATAATGGACAGTATAGTGGACACTATTTGTTAATATAGTGGACAATATCTGGTAGTATAATGGACAGTATTTGGAAGTATAATGGACGGTAGAGTGGACAATGTTTGTTAATATAGTGGACAATATTTGTTCATATATTGGACAGTATTTGGTAGTATAATGGACAGTATAGTGGACAATGTTTGTTAATATAGTGGACAATATCTGGTAGTATAATGGACAGTATTTGGTAGTATAATGGACAGTATAGTGGACAATATTTGTTAATATTGTGGACAATATCTGGTAGTATAATGGACATTATTTGCTAGTATAATGGACAGTATAGTGGACAATGTTTGTTAATATAGTGGACAATATCTGGTAGTATAATGGAGAGTATTTGCTAGTATAATGGACAGTATAGTGGACAATATTTGTTAATATAGTGTACAATATCTGGTAGTATTATTGACAGTATTTGGTAGTATAATGGACAGTATAGTGGACAATATTTGTTAATATAGTGGACAATATCTGGTAGTATAATGGACAGTATTTGGTAGTATAATGGACAGTATAGTGGACAATATTTGTTAATATAGTGGACAATATCTGGTAGTATAGTGGACAGTATTTGGTAGTATAATGGACAGTATAGTGGACAATGTTTGTTAATATAGTGGACAATATCTGGTAGTATAATGGACAGTATTTGGTAGTATAATGGACAGTATAGTGGACAATATTTGTTAATATTGTGGACAATATCTGGTAGTATAATGGACATTATTTGCTAGTATAATGGACAGTATAGTGGACAATGTTTGTTAATATAGTGGACAATATCTGGTAGTATAATGGACAGTATTTGGTAGTATAATGGACAGTATAGTGGACAATATTTGTTAATATAGTGTACAATATCTGGTAGTATTATTGACAGTATTTGGTAGTACAATGGACAGTATAGTGGACAATATTTGTTAATATAGTGGACAATATTTGTTCGTATATTGGACTGTATTTGTAGTATAATGGACAGTGTAGTAGACAATATTAGTTAATATAGTGGACAATATCTGGTAGTATAATTGACAGTATTTGGTAGTATAATGGACAGTATAGTGGACAATATTTGTTAATATAGTGGACAATATCTGGTAGTATAATGGACAGTATTTGGTAGTATAATGGACAGTATGGTGGACAATATTTGTTAATATAGTGGACAATATCTGGTAGTATAATTGACAGTATTTGGTAGTATAATGGACAGTATAGTGGATACTATTTGTTAATATAGTGGACAATATCTGGTAGTATAATGGACAGTATTTGGTAGTATAATGGACGGTAGAGTGACAATGTTTGTTAATATAGTGGACAATATTTGTTCATATATTGGACAGTATTTGGTAGTATAATGGACAGTATAGTGGACAATATTTGTTAATATAGTGTACAATATCTGGTAGTATTATTGACAGTATTTGGTAGTATAATGGACAGTATAAGTGGACAATATTTGTTAATATAGTGGACAATATCTGGTTGTATAATGGACAGTATTTGGTAGTATAATGGACAGTATAGTGGACAATATTTGTTAATATAGTGGACAATATCTGGTAGTATAGTGGACAGTATTTGGGAGTATAATGGATAGTATAGTGGACAATAATTGTTAATATAGTGGACAATATTTGTTCATATATTGGACAGTATTTGGTAGTATAATGGACAGTATAGTGGACAATGTTTGTTAATATAGTGGACAATATCTGATAGTGTAATGGACAGTATTTGGTAGTATAATGGAGATTGTAGTGGACAATATTTGTCAATATAGTGGACAATATCTCATAGTATAATGGACAGTATTTGGTAGTATAATGGACAGTGTAGTGGACAATATTTGTTAATATAGTGGACAATATTTGTTAATATAGTGGACAATATCTGATAGTATAATGGACAGTATTTGGTAGTATAATGGACAGTGTAGTGGATAATATTTGTTAATATAGTGGACAATATTTGTTCGTATATTGGACATTATTTGGTAGTATAATGGACAGTGCAGTGGACAATATTTGTTAATATAGTGGACAATATCTGATAGTATAATGGACAGTATTTGGTAGTATAATGGACAGTGTTGTTGACAATATTTGTTAATATAGTGGACAATATCTGATAGTATAATGGACAGTATTTGGTAGTATAATGGACAGTGTAGTGGGCAATATTTGTTATATAGTGGACAATATCTGGTAGTATAATGGACAGTATTTGGTAGTATAATGGACAGTATAATGGACAATATTTGTTAATATAGTGGACAATATCTGGTAGTATAATGGACAGTATTTGGTAGTATAATGGACAGTATAGTGGACAATATTTGTTAATATAGTGGACAAGATCTGGTGGTATAATCGACAGTATTTGGTAGTATAATGGACAGAATAGTGGACAATATTTGTTAATATAGTGGACAAGATCTAGTAGTATAATGCACAGTATTTGGTAGTATAATGGACAGTATAGTGGACAATATTTGTTAATATAGTGGACAATATCTGGTAGTATAATTGACAGTATTTGGTAGTATAATGGACAGTATAGTGGACAATATTTGTTAATATAGTGGACAATATCTGGTAGTATAATGGACAGTATTTGGTATTATAATGGACGGTATAGTGGACAATGTTTGTTAATATAGTGGACAATATTTGTTCATATATTGGACAGTATTTGGTAGTATAATGGACAGTATAGTGGACAATGTTTGTTAATATAGTGGACAATATCTGGTAGTATAATGGACAGTATTTGTAGTATAATGGACAGTATAGTGGACAATATTTGTCAATATAGTGGACAATCTCTGGTAGTATAATGGACAGTATTTGCTAGTATAATGGACAGTATAGTGGAAAACGTTTGTTAATATAGTGGACAATATCTGGTAGTATAATGGACAGTATTTGGTAGTATACTGGACAGTGTAGTGGACAATATTTGTTAATATAGTGGACAATATCTGGTAGTATAATGGACAGTATTTGGTAGTATAATGGACAGTATAGTGGACAATATTTGTTAATATAGTGGACAATATCTGATAGTATAATGGACAGTATTTGGTAGTATAATTGACAGTATAGTGGACAATATTTGTTAATATAGTTGACAATATTTGTTCATATCTTGGACAGTATTTGGTAGTATAATGGACAGTATAGTAGACAATATTTGTTAATATAGTGGACAATATCTGGTAGTATCAATTGACAGTATTTGGTAGTATAATGGACAGTATAGTGGACAATATTTGTTAATATAGTGGATAATATCTGGTAGTATAATGGACAGTATTTGGGAGTATAATGAACAGTATAGTGGACAATATTTGTTAATATAGTGGACAATATCTGGTAGTATAATGGACAGTAATAATTGGTAGTAATAATGGACAGTATAGTGGACAATGTTTGTTAATAAAGTGGACAATATCTGGTAGTGTAATTGACAGTATTTGGTAGTATAATGGACAGTATAGTGGACAATATTTGTTAATATAGTGGACAATATCTGATAGTATAATGGACAGTAATTTCTAGTATAATGGACAGTATAGTGGACAATATTTGTTAATATAGTGGACAATATCTGATAGTATAATGGACAGTATTTGGTAGTATAATGGACAGTATAGTGGACAATATTTGTTAATATAGTGGACAATATCTGGTAGTATAATGGACAGTATTTCGTAGTATAATGGACAGTATAGTGGACAATATTTGTTAATATAGTGGACAATATCTGGTAGTATAATTGACAGTATTTGGTAGTATAATGGACAGAATAGTGGACAATATTTGTTAATATAGTGGACAAGATCTGTAGTATAATGCACAGTATTTGGTAGTATAATGGACAGTATAGTGGACAATATTTGTTAATATAGTGGACAATATCTGGTAGTATAATTGACAGTATTTGGTAGTATAATGGACAGTATAGTGGACAATATTTGTTAATATAGTGGACAATATCTGGTAGTATAATGGACAGTATTTGGTAGTATTATTGACAGTATAGTGGACAATATTTGTTAATATAGTTGACAATATTTGTTCATATCTTGGACAGTATTTGGTAGTATAATGGACAGTATAGTAGACAATATTTGTTAATATAGTGGACAATATCTGGTAGTATAATTGACAGTATTTGGTAGTATAATGGACAGTATAGTGGACAATATTTGTTAATATAGTGGACAATATCTGGTAGTATAATGGACAGTATTTGGTATTATAATGGACGGTATAGTGGACAATGTTTGTTAATATAGTGGACAATATTTGTTCATATATTGGACAGTATTTGGTAGTATAATGGACAGTATAGTGGACAATGTTTGTTAATATAGTGGACAATATCTGGTAGTATAATGGACAGTATTTGGTAGTATAATGGACAGTATAGTGGACAATATTTGTCAATATAGTGGACAATCTCTGGTAGTATAATGGACAGTATTTGCTAGTATAATGGACAGTATAGTGGAAAACGTTTGTA